>NW_025335268.1:23294165-23302924 GCF_004798865.1 Varanus komodoensis | reverse complement strand
GGGGGGGAGAGGGGGAGGGAGGGGGGGGGGGGGGGGGGGTGGGGGTGTTTGTGTGTGTGTGTGTGTGTGGGGGGGGGGGGGTTAATTAAAGTAAAATGGTGCAATGCTGCCATCTGCTGGACTACCTGCTACTTGCAAATGTCCAAGGGAGTCATGTTTGCTATGAAATTCACGAACGGTCACAAAGCAAATGTGCCAAAATAGAAGGCAGGAAGGCAATATTTCAATCACAATTGTTCTTTTTCAGAAATGTGCAATTCCAGTTTTTCTTTTCTGGATATATAACTAATTTGTATACAAACTGTGCCCTTCTTCAGTTCCTGCTTGCAAGTATATTCAGACTCCACATATTGTGAACATCATGAGGTTAAAGCATTGATCACTCCATATGTAATATGAGATCAGCATGTGGCTTCATCTGCATGGCTGTTTGATAGTTTTCAGACATTGTTTGATCCAGAGCTTCTATGGAAAGAGACCCAGCCCAGTTTGCCTCTCTGTCCTTAGTTTGGGAACATGTGGCAGTATTCCTTCCATATGCAGAGCACTCCCAACAGCAGTGTGGTCCTAGTAACCAGAATGGGCTTTATGGGCACCCCGGCACTACACAAAATAGGGTTCCTCTCAAGCTCACATTTCCCCGGTGCATGTGAAGCCAAGAGGTGTGGGAGGCTACAGTATCTAAGGGTGCAATGCAAAGCATATTTGGGCAGAAAAGAGTCCTGATGTTCCCAGCCTGGCTGGCTGGGGTCTGCTGGGAGATGCAGCACCTTCTCCTTCTAAACATGTAAATGCTTCAAACACATTATGTGGAATATTTGCTTCACAGCATTTTCTTCCTGACCCCAACTGGCGTTCCCGAGCCTCCGGGTTCCTGTCTTTGAATGCTGCCTTCCTCTCCCTTGTCCTAGTGGTGCTGCTTACCTACTCGCCTGGCCCACCCCATCCCTCTCACTCTGTAAGTCAGGAAATGAAGGAATAGCCCTTAATGGGACTTTGTGCAGCATGCTGTATATTTCTGAGAATGGCTTTTGAGGTTCCACAGCAAGAATCATTAGAACTTTGCTCTGAGCTGTGGTCACAGAAGGACCAGGTTACTCATCAGTGGAAAGCTGATGGACTGGGGTAGCCCGGGGAGCAGCACTGGAGGCAAATGGTGAATTTTCTACCTGTGTAGAAGATGCATTTATCTTTCCAGATGAGGCAGAGAGGAACCCCTAGAGGAATAAAGTGCTGAATTTGACTCAACGCATACATTGGATTTTTGCTCCAAATGGTGTACAAAGGAGGGTAAAGAGTGGAGAGAGTGTATCAACTGACCTGTTGGAAGTGTCTCAAGGATAGTTTCCAATTTTGCAGCTCTTTGGGTTGCTTAAATGTGCCCTTTGCATGGCAGAAAGGTCCAGACGAAGAACCCCACCAGAGGTTCGGCTTTTCATTTGAACTATCAAACGCAGATAGTTGCAGGGACTATCAAGTAGGATCCAGAGTATTCAGTGGAAGACCTTGGGATCTTTTGCTGAAGCGCTGTTTTGCATCAAAGCAACCCTCATTTCCCCAGTGGTATGTACTTCATTAAGCCCCAGTGGCAGACACTAGCAGAACAGAAGTCTGAATGCAGTCAGCAGGAAGAAGGCACAAAGAACAAAATGTTGCGGGCAACTTCAGGGAGAGGCTGTTAAAGACTATGATCCTATACTGACAAAGCTGGGAGTAAGCACAACTGAAGTCAGTGGGGCTTCCTTCCTTCCTTCCTTCCTTCCTTCCTTCCTTCCTTCCTTCCTTTCCTCTTTAATAGAAATGAATAGGGTTGCTCTGAAAATAAGATATATGGCATCTTTCCCCAGCCTGGCATCCTCCACATGTTAATCTACAGTTCCCACATTCCTGCATGGCTATTGTTTGCTGTAGAAATTAGTAAGCAAAGGTCCAAGGAAGGAAGAATGGCTGCATTAGCAACCTGGATTACGCGTGGTAGGGGCAGGGAGGGCTGAAATGGCAGCCTGGTGCATCTGCAGCTCACTTCCTAGGCCACCCATCCATAGGAGGAATCGGACCGCACCACTAGTACAGGTCAGGAAGGGGGGAATCAGCACAGCTCTAGCTTGCTGGATCGCTTAGTTCCATAGTGAGTCTCAGCCCACCTTCCTCATTCCCAAATGAGAGCTTGTCATTGTGAGTGTAAGAAGTGCATATCGACTGCGTATTTTGAAAGCATCCCTCCAGTGTCCACTCCCCTCACATTGACTGAGGCAGACAAAATTTCTGCTTTTCATGTGCCCATTTTTCTAACCAACACATTTTGCAAACTTGATCACAAGCTCAGGAATAGGCAGGCTTTGTTAGAAAAATGAGACCTCTTTTGTTTTGGGCGATGTAAACAGGTCAAATTCTGTCAAAAATGGGTCAGAACAAAATTCTCATGGCCCTTGCCACACTGAAAAATCCAGCCTCTGTAGAGTTTGCCTTAAGACCAGGCTAATTGTCTTTGGTGGGAGATTATCAATGTTTAGAAGTCAGTGGACATATTTCAGGACCATTCTGTGCATGGTATAGTACCAAATATGGGCTATCTGCATCTTATATATACATAGGAAGCCACAGCCAGAACTGGCTTCCTGATGAATGTCTGTATCACCCATGCTCTTGAACGTGCCATTTCTATATACACATACTGAGTTGGATCTATGTTTGCTTATAGTTGGAATAGGGTCAGTGAAATCAATGGGACTTAAGTTAGTCATAGTTCTACTCTGCGTAAGTATGAATAGATCTGGACCCAAGCCATTGCATGAATTGCTCTGCGTATGGCTATTAAGCGTGAAGCAGGCTTTCATTTTCTTAGCAAATTACTTATAGTGGCTTTCCTTTTATTTCTTAGCTTCTTCTATTATTAAACATTTATTTTCCTAGAGTGATACTTTGCCATGACCCTTCAGTTAACCTCCCAAATGACCAATCAGGCCAAATTTGTTTGCTATTATTTTCCTTTAGAACTTTAGTTGGACTCTGATTGTTTGAACATCTGGAAATTCTCACATACTGTTGTTGACTGCAAAGCTCTGAAGTTTATCCAGCACGACTTGAGAGATGCAGAGTTGGGTAAGAAAAACATCTCTCTTAGAAGACCATTTGGGAGAAATTAGCAAAAAGACACTAGCCCTGAGATGAGAGAGGAACAGAAAAAGACCGCTCCTCTTAGCCCTTGGGTGAAAATTAGTCGGCAGAAACATGTACTGGGGTATGGATATGAAACATACACATCCCAATTTTTGTGGCAAGTCTTCTTTAGCCAGACCAAGACAACCCCTTCCCCATCTAAAGCTGTTTTGCCTCATCTATGAATTGATCCTTCGCGCTGCAGCAGAGTAGACTGGAGGTGCATCTTTTGGATGACCTGAATTTTCTTGGTGCCCAAACCACCACTTGGGTAGCTTGGGCAGTTGAATTGGCCCTACATTTAGCAAACACTGAAGAAATTTCTGCCACTTGTTGCATGTGACAAATTTCTGGAAGTATCTCCTTGTTCTGGCTAGCTTGGAGTGGTCTGCTCAACCAGACTGACTCCATTTTGTCCAAGAAACCAAAGCTGCCTTTTGTAAATAAATTGTGGGCCTCTCCTGAAGACCAGGTCACCTGATGCTGGCATTACAATGCAAATGGCCTGGTTGAGGTTATCTGTAGGCCAAGGACCACCACTTAGCCAGTCTATTCTGCTCAGGTGTCTAGACAGCAGGACTCTCCCAGAATCCATCTCAGAGTTGGGGATAAGCCATTACCAGACAGTCAGCAGACACATACATATGTAATTCCTCAGCAATCTTCTTCCAGGAAAGATGGAGGGGCCAGAGGAGAACTACTTCACTGAGAAAAGAAGGGGGGGGGGGGTCTTCCAGAACTGATGCCAGGAGCAAGTCTCCTAGGAAGTGAGCTTGAGGCAGGACCAGGTGAGATTGCCAAAAGTTTCTCTGGGACAGGTACCCAGGTGTGATTTTTTTTTCCTCCAGCCAAGGAAAATGTTTTTGTGTGAATACCTATTTCATAGCCTTGACTGAAACTGTGGGATAGAGGATTGCAGGGAATGCACAAATATGTTTGGGGAAATTTTATTTATTTATTTTATTTTATTTTTGATTTCTATCCTGCCTTTTTCCTACAAAGGGCTCAAGGCAGCTTGCATCATTCTCCTCCTCCATCTTATCCCACAACAACAACCCTGTGAGGGCCATGTCACAAAATCATGTGACATAACTGGCATTAGTGTCTGAACCCAGTCGAGTCACAAGCCAGCCCGCACCCTCGTATTCACTCCTTTATGACCACATGGTAGCCAATAAGTGTTTGAAAGCGGATGGCGTTAATTATGTTTCCTTCAGGTTTCATTTCAATAGGCTAAGTGGGCTAGTGGCTGCCATTTTCATAGGAGGATTGACTGTTAGCTTTCCCTGGAGGAAAAGCATCAGCTTCTGCATTAGATAGTTAGCAACACTCTGAGGGCCAAAACGCATTACTGCAAACAGCCGTTCAAGGGCAGGGAAATAGGTAGAAGGGGAATTTCAGCCAGAAGCGCAAGAGGGGGATCTGTGATCCCAATGAGGAACGTACATCAGAAATGCGTGGCTTCTTTCTTTTCAAAATAGATGTGCCTACTTTAAGCACTGCCACCCCCTCTTTTTTTTTTAAAGAAAACATGTTTTATTGTAAAAGGCAATTTGGTCCTGAAAGCACTCATGGAATTGACTGCAGAGTCAACTATCTCATCTTGAGGGGAACTAATTGAGAAATGTTCCTAAAATCTCAAGAACAGGATATTACACATTGAAAAACCCCATTTTGAAGGTAGAGTATCTGCAGAATCAAGGCAGAGTATATGGTTTACCTGCATCCTCATGTCAGTCAGCCTTTGAACTTCACGGATTCATAGCTTGGATGCCCCACTAGTAGCCTGATGCTCTAACCACTGCATCTCACTGGTGCTCTTGTGCCATGCGATGCTGTTCAGGTACTGGTGAAAAGAGGACTGGGCTTCTGGCTATGCACCCCTCAAGGTACACACAGAATGTAGGGTCTACCCACCAGAAGGGAGGTGGCAAGTGCCCATCTGCTGAAGCTGTAGAAGCTTCCAAGAGGATGTTCTGCACTGAGGCAGAAGAACCGTATGTGCGAGCAGGAAGAAACATCATTTGCTTGTGCAAAGGGCTCATTTGGCTTTATAATCCCAAAGAGAGCTTCTTCAGAAACTTCTTAGAAAACTTAGAAACCTTTAGAAGAAATATATGAGCCTAAGGAGCTCTGAGACATTTCTTATGGTAAAGAAAGAATTCCTGCCTCATTCATTGAATAGAGAAACAACTGCTGCTGCTTTCACTGAAATAGAGGAGCCCATGGCAAGAGTTCTGGAGCACTCGTAGTTTGGTAGACCAAGGCTGAAGAATGGTAGACCAAGTGCATGGGATCCTTTAGTGGAATGCAAAAGTCGCACGCCCCATTCTCAGTCAAATAGTGGCCTAACAACAGCAGCTAAGCAGCCATCACAGAAAGAAAGGGGCCTGGACTGCAAACAACGACCATTTTGCTGCCACTGCCATCCCAAATAAGCTTACACTTACAAAAGGGAAGAGATTCTGCATATTTTAATGAAAGATAAAACAACAATATAAACATACACAAATTTACAGAGAAAGGATCAGCTTTAATACATCTGGAGTAAAAGGTGTTCTTTTTCCCTTAAAATATGGTATAAAAATAAATGCAAGAAACATTAACATAGAATCTACAGACAACAGACAAAGACACAGGCTTTCTTTCTCGATGTGAATACACCTGTGAGATGGAACCTTCTGTGCTAGTTTATTGTGCAATAGCTGTGATGCCATAGTAGGTATAGTTATTCATATATTCATTTTTTGTTTTGTTTGTACATTTCTTCCAGTTTGTGACTGACAGTACTGTAAATAGGCCGTGCCTAGCGGAAACCTTTTTCACTGTACTTGAGCTTGCAGAAAAGAAAAAGACACAGATCCAGCTTGATATGAAGGCGAAAGTGAGCAGAGAGTTTTCAAAATGGAGGCATTGAAAGGCTAGCGAGTCCCTTGGAGTCTGTAATGCCTTGATATACACAAAAGAAAACAAGTCAGGTCCTTGCTCATGCAACGTCTTGTTCTACTGTCCTCTGATTTCAGGCAATTAGTGAACTACAAAGTATGTATAATGATTGAGTCTCCTTCCATGCTACAAGGTGATCCTTTTAGTAGGACTGCACTAGACTGGTTAATCTCTTTGATGTGAGCGATTTCCCCTGAGGAAAAAATAAAAACAAACAGACAAAAGAAAACAGAAGATAGAGGCATGATCACTGCAAACCCACGTCATGGCCAAGTGCCTTCCTTCCTGCAGGCAAAGGCAAACCTTCTGAGCATCAGCTCATTACAGCCTGTCCTTGGCTGGTTCATATATATGGGGGTCCTAACATGTGATGACCACAACGCCAAAAAATGCCGTGTGTGTGTGTGGCTGGACTGTCACAGATGCAGTGCCATGGATGGGACCTCTGTGCCACCCCAAATGCGAGGCTTCAGTGGAGTCAGTCCACACAGGCTGCAAGATGCCGGTCATTATCGAGTGTACAGTGATCAAGTGCAGAGAATGCGGATGCATGTGTGACTCGCTGCTTTAAAGCTCTGAAGAAATCCGTCTTGGGTAATGAAATTAGCTCAGTCTCCTTTTTAGAACGGCACACATTATACCCCTTAGAGGCACCCACAAAGTTATGTTTTCCCTAAAACGATGTCACCAAAATTTCAGTTGCCCACCTAAGGGTCTCTAGCAAATTTTGTTCTTGTGACTTAGTTTTCAGAAGCAGTGTCTTAAAGACAGCAACCAAGATGTGTGTTTGCCATCAATATCTGAAGAATGCCCACTAAAGTCTTTAGTGATTTTTCAGGTATATGAATTTGCACATTCAGGGTTGCATCCAGAGTTAGCTCTCCTTAGAAAAGAACCATTGAACTGAATGGCATTTAAGATTAACACTGGATGCAAACTACTAATTCTATGTTTTCAATTTGTTTAAGCTCTGCCACACTTTTGAAATATATTCACACTGAGTATTCTTGCAGATATCCATGGTAATGACCCTTAAATATATTGATTGATATATACTGATGCCCATTTTTACATGGCTATCAGCTCATCACAGATTAGGTGTTACTCTCCATTGATGATCACTGCTTGCATTAATTAGCAATCATGACAATAGTCCATATGAGATGGATATTTGAGGCAACACAATAACTGTTATTTTCAGCAAACCAAACTACTGCAAATACTCTCTAGTATATAATGCAGTGATTTCAATGTGTTTACAAAGCACAGAAACCTGAAGATGCCTCGACTCTTAGCAAGAAGTTTTAAAATAACTGTTACTCTTATTTCTCTTTTTATTCTATTTTATTAATCCGCTGTAAACCATCTCGAGATGTCTGTGATGGGACGGAATAGAAAATATTTAAATAAATAAATAAATAAATGTGAATATTCCAGAGAAAATGTTTGACTGGAATTCTTAGATACTAAGGTTTTCATCACCTTTCCACCTCTTCATTCTTTCACTCTAAGCATTCAGAAAGCTCTGTGTTAATAAATGGGATATAAAAAATCTAGCTTAATAAATAAATCTTTACTCTGGATTTGTTTACATTTATGCCATATGTACTTCTGACATTTTCTTTGTCGTATATTCAGCAATGCATTAAAATGCTTGACGGTAGCCAATGCTTTCCTTGCTAGGCTATGAAATACACTGAGCTGATATTTGGTTCATTCTGCCACAGTTCTGTTCCTGAAATTGTGCCAGGTTGGTTCCACTGGTCGGATGCCCCAGCACCAATGTATTTTAATTAGAGCATTCAAATTATTTGGATGAAGGAGAATAGAAGCCTTGTGCTATACTGTGACTTTTTCGACAGTGCAGAATTGAGTGGTACTGCTAAATGGTCACAGCCTGGCTCTTTCTTTCAGTGCCAGGTTATCGAGTGCCTCAGCCAGCACCAGTAAGTTCCTGGCTGCTGAGTGGATCTTCAGCCCAGAGCAGGCACAGGCTGTGACCATCAGAGCTTGCATGGAGCTAGCTGCTGCACCTTCCACCTCCAATGCTGCCTCTCCTGGTGCCTAAAAGCAAACATGGGAAGAGCCCTTTCCTTATCACCAGGCCAGCTTCATGCACTGACTTGCCTCACTGGCTCTTGCAGTAGTGAAGTGTCAGGGTGGCGATAAAAGCCAACTGGGACAGGTGTGGAATCCCAAGGGTGAGCAAGGCCATAAGTGAGGACTAGTATTAGTCCGGGCCCATTTCAAGGTGTTGGTGATGACCTATAAAGCCCTAAACGGCTTGGGTCCTGGTTACCTGAAGGAGCACTTACGTCCATATATGCCCAGCCGCCCCTTGAGATCAGCGGGAGAGGCCCTCCTCCGGGAGCCCTCAGTGAAGGAAATTAGGAGGGTGGTTACTCGGAGGAGGGCTTTCTCAGCGGTGGGGCCTAAGTTGTGGAATGCGCTCCCCAGAGAGGTCCGCCTGGCACCGTCGTTATTTGTTTTTCGGCGCCAGGCGAAGACCTTTTTATTTAAGCAGCATTTTAAATGTTAATATTATTGAATTTTATTTGGCCAGGGTGGCTTATTTTATTCTACTGTACATATTTTAATTGTTATTGTTTTAATTTATTGTGTATTTTATTTGATGTTGTAAGCCGCCCCGAGGC
>NW_025335268.1:23016795-23294065 GCF_004798865.1 Varanus komodoensis | reverse complement strand
TAGAAATGTTTTAATAAATAAATAAAATAAATATTATCTGCAAGTATGCTAATGAGAGAAAGGCGGAAGCTGGTTAGAGAAAAAGATTACATTTATAGGTGTACAGAGCTGGGCTGTGCATGGAAAAGTGTCTTTGGCCAGCACTCCTACTATAATTTGCCAAGAATCCTGACCCGCATCCTTAGAAGAGTCTCTGGGGTCACTAGCAGAAGATCCCACCCCTGAAATACATTGTGAGACTTCTATCACCCAGAACCTGAGGCGCCTCAGGGAGTGGTTTCCTTACATCCAGAGGAAGCTTCATTACTGTCCGCAGACTCTGAGGTCTTGGGCTATGAAGACACTGGCCTACCCCAACTACTCCCATGTCACTGCAACCTAAATCAGAACAGACCTCTTTAAGGGCCAAAGACTCAGTAAGGTACAGCTGGACCTAACAAGTCTAGAGGGCAAGAAATTTTAGTTTTGTTCTACCCTCTCTTGGAGCAACATACAGGAGGCAACCTTGACCGGCTCCCAGCACCAGCACCATATGGAGCTTTCCATGGTGCTGATTACATTCTGATGAGCCTGACCTTGCTTGAAATGGAATCCATAGCTGAACTGCGCAATGCACAAAGCATTGTCAGAACCCATAATCTGAAATGGAAATCAGGCTTCTTTATTAGTATCTGCTGATAATTTTATATGCTAGATAGAAGGGGTACTGTGTTAAGGCCACAAACTCATTTGTTGACCATCCTGCAAAATATTATGTAAGCGGCATGCTTAAGTTGTGTCTCATTTACATGTCTGCACACATGGACACTCAAAATTATTTTTTCTTATTGACAACCTCTTTCTAACATCACTCTGCCCATTCTGGAGATTCAAGGAATCTAGGAATGCAAACATATAAGCCAAGAGCAGATGTAGAGGTCTTCTCTCTACAGATATCTACGATCTATGCATGGCCACCCAAGGGAGGAGACACTGATACACGGAACATCAAGAGTAGGTCTATACAGTACAGCCCTGCTTCCAGCTTGTGTGTTCCCATCACTGGGTTCTTTGAACACCTAGACGGGGCTTTCTGGAATTAAGAACTATTCAAAACTGTACAGAAAAGAGAAAACCCAAGATGAAGAGAACAGCCTCAAGGAAAACTTGCTGAAAGCTGCAAACTTGATACATTTGTTCTGTGAATGCTTCCTTTTACCTAAGTCATGAATTGGAAACTTGCGTTCCTTGGCTACTTTTTCTGGAATAGTTCTTAGCAGGTTTATTCCTCTAGAGCATCAGCAGCATGAACACACACAATTGACATTTGAATCTGTTATAGTGGGACCAACAAATATGCTAGGCTTAAACAATTCCCCTGCTCTGCCTTCTCCCTCTCTCATGCCAGGGCAGGGCAGGGCAGGGCAGGGAAGGCACCCAAGCCTTGGCCAACGGCATTCTTGAGCGCTGGATAGCAATTATCCAACCCCTGCTCCTGATCTGTTTAAGCCGGGCTCAGCAGTATTGGGCCATACATTATCAAGAGTTATGAAGTGCTTAGATGTGACTGGAGTTTGCCACCTGTGCTTTACATTGATGGAAGTTGCACCATCATGGTTCAGCAGTTTTGTCCTCATGACACAATTTATATTCCAATAGCCATTGCAGAAGAACCACCTGGGGAGCCTGGACTCTTAGGCAGCAAAGGCATGGAATGGATAAAGAGGAATTTTTTGAAGCTCAAAGCTCATGATATGTTGTATGGTTCTTAGTTTTTGTGTAATACTGTACCTATAATTATGAAAAAGTTTGGTTACACATCTCAAAGTACTATAATGTTGGCTTTACAGACTCTCCCCCCACCCCTCCCCTGCACATACGATACAGAACTCACAGAGAAACATGCTGTGGCAAAACCACCATGCAAAAATAGGGGTTTTTGTTTCACTAATCTTTTATTTTTATGTGGCTAGCAGATAGGAAAACAATTCAGAAAGAAGTCTTTGTGTCTAAGGCCCATTGAAATGAATTAGGGTCTGAGTGAGAGCATCCAAAGACCCCAGATCCAGTTAAATTCTTAAATTTACATACTCCTCTACTATTACTTTGGGATGTGTGTTTTGCTAAATATAAATCTTGAAACACCCCCTTCTTTATTTTTAAGTTGCAACACAAAAGACTTCCCCAGATCATGTTGTCCATGTTTTCTACTTGCTATATTTATCCTTATCATAACAATAAATATAGTTTAGGTTGTACTTTAAACCCTGCTTATTTGGAAATTATTAAACTGATTTAGGGTAACTATTCCTTAATCCTTCATGAAGAAACTGAAAACAAAAACCATGATCTTTGCTGATGTTCTTTATAGATTGTCACTTCAGCTCACACAACTTCATTAACTGGCTGTCACATTAAAAGCCACAATACGGCACACTTACACACACACGCACACGCGCACACATGAAATGCACACAGTTCAGCAGACAATGTCAACAGACTGGAGTATAAGCCAAGATCTTTCTACCTCTTTTCATAACAGGTTAGTGCTCGCCCTCAGTGTTGGTGTACAGTTTTTATGGCATGGGAAAATTGGGATGTTCCTGCCCTACAAAAATAAATGTGTTGAATGCTTTAGTTTGAACTTGCACCATGTATTTTAAAAAAAAAACCCAATCCAAAGGCACTGGCACATATACTTTGAAAACACACCCAAAGAAAATGCAACATTTTTAAAGGGTGGCTTGAAGTAAGACTATGCAGAGTGAAATGGGAAAAAATCAAATTATTGTATAATTCAGTAACACACAGTCTTGTTCTCTTTTCATAGAAAAGCTTCAGCTTTTGTTTTTATCCCAGTAATGACTAGATGTGCATGCTCTTGCCATTTAACCTAGTCCACGTAATTCCAGTGAGGCCTGTGTGAAAGGCTGCTTGTGTACAGAGTTACCCAAATAACAACCGAGAAGAATCTGTTAACCACAAGGCTTGCAAGGTTATGCACTTACCACACTGCGTGTGAATTTCTCAAAAGACGTTCGGCGGTCCAATGTGTTTCCAAACTTAAAGTGAAAGAAAAAATAAAAAGGCCATGGAAACAAAACAAAAGAAGCCCAAAAGAACAGACTAGGAAAATAAAGGAACAACAAAGCAATGGATTGCTAAAACACAAAGCGGAAGCGAGTACAGAAGGAGATGCGAAGCCTCAGAGAAATATAATAGGGAAGGTTTTGCCATTTTTCACCTGATCCAGAAAGGGCATCTTGCACACAACAGCAAGACTGTGGAGTAGTCAGAGAGATCAAAGTTCTATCCAGCACCCAGAAGTGCCCGTACAGCTGTCCAGCACTGTTCTTGCGCCTCTGGGTGGAAGGCCAGCGGTCGGCTTTGGTGGCTTATTAACTGCAAAATGGAAAGCTGAGGGATGGGATGACCTCTGGATCAGGGCCTTTGGTGAGAAATACTATCAGGCAGACAAAACTGGCATAATCTAAAACAAAACGTGAACGTGAAGCACAACAATGAGATGTGGATATCCTGCTGATTTAACAATCAGATGTTTACAGAACCCAGGAACACCATTTAAAGACTCTTTGAATTATTTGGCAGTTTGATATAGTGTCAGCAAGGTACGGTGCATGTAGTTTAATGTTTGTAAACCACCCAGAGAGCCCTCTGGGCTACTAGGGTGGTATATAAATGCAAATAATAAAGGAAGGAAGGAAGGCAGGAAGGAAGGAAGTGGGGATATGGTGGTTTGGGTTTCGGCTGCCGTTTAGGTTTAAAAGCTATTAAATATAAGGGTCAAGATATCCTGTCTGTCAAATGCATCACTTTTTAAGTCCTCTAAGTAGCAGGTGTGGGGTCCTCTAGCTAGGATCAAGCCTATGGTAGAGCATAAAAAGGATGAGTTCTTTCTGTCCCCACCAGGATTCAAGCAAAAATGCCTCCCAACATTTGCCCATAAATACTAGTCTGGATAGGGGAGATGGTGGAGGGAGCAGGTTCCTAGCGACCTCGCTGATGCATAAGAATGGGAACCAAGTTTTGAGAAATGAGCCTCCTTGGCAACACGCCTCTTGCAGGATACTATCCCCATGGGATCTAGTTGCTCAGTAAAAGATGGTTTAAAAAAAAAGATATTTGGAACTAAAAGTGTTGTATGTTATTTCAACTGAAGAGGACAAGCAACAGAGTACCAAAAGAATATTATAAAGGCCTTGTAATAAAAGTTACTTTACTTTCCGCCCCTTCTCTGAGTCCTGATGCTCAGGCTCCCTTGCCCATGCACACTGCAGATGGGGCTGCCCCTTTCACGACCAACCACATCTTCATTGAGATAATTAGCAATTATGGGCTGGGAGGGACGCTATTAGAATGCTTTATCGGCTGTGTTTTTATTTGATGTGATGTGGTTGTACTGTCTTGTGACTGGTTGTATTGTTTTTATCCTTTCTGTTAGCTGCCCTTGGAGCCCTTATGGGCTGAAGGTACGAGGTGAAAGTCCATTATATAAAATAAATATCAGCAATTCCACATGTTAATTATTTAAGAATTCTCAGATCCTGATCTCAGGACCTTGTTTAATGCACAATTTTAATCCTTGTTCTGCAAAGAATTTAGTTCCTCTGCCATCTCCTTGTTCCTGTGTAGTTATTTTTAACACCGCTGTCACACGAAGGGCTGCCTACTGACCGGTGTCCTGCCCTTGCCATATTATAATTCATTTCAGTGGACCTTACACGAGGGGGTCTCCCAGGAGGTGGGTACTATCCCTAGACAGCTGCCTTGTAACTACACTTGAGAGTCGGCTGGCAGGCAACAGTGCTGCAAAGCATTATTCCTCGACAGGAAATGCGGCCCGTGCACGGCCCCGGAGGGGAGTGTGACGGATGGCACCACCCTTGACACTCCCTGTGCCCCATCTCCCTCTGCTCTTGACCTGCTTGTGTTGAGCTGGGACATCTGAAGAGCATGCGTGTGCACACTCAGTGGAATGCGCATAGACGCTTCCCTGCAATCCGGAACCCTAATAAATCTGGGTTCCAAATAATGGGGCACCTTCTAAGCATGTTCTGCTCATTGAATGGGCAGGCCTCCTTCAGCCCTTCCGGGTCAGTTTGGGAAGGTGAGGGACAGAAGAGGTGGGGACATCTGGGGTGGAGGCACAGCCCTTTGCCCCTTCTGCACGCTGGAATTCCCTGTTCAGGCTAAACACCCCAACAGGGTCACAATGCAAGGAGAAAATCCATCCATCCTGGGCATTTTCCTCTGTCTATGCTGCAATACTAGCACACCTATGAGACACAAAGAACAGGCTAACCCTGGGCCGCAGGATTAATTTCTGAATACGTGCGCTAAGGATAAGACTGTAGGATCTGCAAACCATTCAGTTTTGAAAGCAAAAGTTATTACAGAAGGTGAACATGAGAGTATTATCAAGTTTAGTAGTCTAAAAGAATATTTCTAGAAATATTTAACACACTCATAAGCTAGTTTCCCAATGTAGTCCTTTGATTCACCCCTCCCCCAAATTGTATAATGTGAACATCAGACTGGATCTGCTTAGCTTCACTCATTCAGTTGTACAAAGAGATGCCCTCGTGGCCCAGTCAGTGTTTGTGTGGACCTCTTCACCTACCAGATATGCAGCTGAATTGCCCATGGAGAGAAAGAAGGCACTGCAGTAGCAAGGGAAATTGCCCCTGAAAGATTGAGAATGCATAGACAATATGAAGCAATACCTTCTTCTTGGCCTGTAGTAGTTCCTGGTAGGCACTGGATCGTAGAAAACGTGGATATGAATCACTTTTCATCAGCTTATAGATGTGCTCCTAAAATATTTAAAGAATATATGGAAGTTGAAATAACACTTTGGAAAATAAATTTGCAGTTGGAAACAGCAAAGCAATACCACAGATTCCTGTACACATGTATATACTGTATTATTTTTGCCAGTAGATAAAAGTACAGCTGGGCTGTGATGATGCTTGCTGGGCTGTGTGAAAATGTCGACATGTACCTGACAACTCTGCAAGCAGATTTTCCACGGTGAGAAGTTACTGAAGAAACCAGACACTCTGGGTTTTAAATGGCAGTTTGCCAACTTAAACATAGAAACAGAGAAACAGAGTGAGTCAGAAGGAGCCTCCTGGGCCATCTAGTCTGACCCCCAGCTCCAGCCGGCTCCGCTTACGACATGCATACTGTGTGCATGTCCAGCCTGTCTTTGAACACCCTCACCGATGGGCCTCAACCACCTCCTGTGGAAGCCCAACTTAGTATTATGAGATTTTACTTCAGCTATTATGTTAGAGAGAACAAGTTCTGATTGTGCAAGGCAGTTGACTGCTTTAGTAAGTTACTTGTGACCAAATAAATTAAACACTCCAGGCAGTATCCAACTTGGTGCAACAGCTACCATGGATTACACTATGCAAACATCAACTACTCTAGTGTAAGGCTAGTAGCATTAGCTGGCTTACTGATGGGGGAATTGGTGCATAAGCTAAGGCTATTACCATTGCACCCTCATTTAGGTTAGTCATTGGATACTGCCCTATCTATAAGACCAAAAGAAGCATGCAGCACTCTGCCTGATCTGCTGCACCAACATGGATCTATCAAAGTAAAGATGGAGAAGAAAGCTTGCCTGGAAAATATGAATATAGGCAGCCATCTAGTGGCATGAAAGGACATTAACATTTGCTGCATGTGCTTTTGTAAGCGTAGGTGTACAGAAATGTCTTTTTCAGCATCCTGTGCTACAAGGAGAATACGCCGGGCTGCAAATATTACCAAATACGCAGCTGCAGCCTGCCACAAGTCCAGTCCAAGATAAGAGATGCTGCCAGTCTAGCGTGCACCATTGTTCTGTCTGGTTGTGTAGACAGTCACACTAGTTCCTGCTTCCATCCCTGTCAACAGCCTGACCCTGCCTTCCCAGGTAGCTGCACCATCCTTGCAGGCCTTCCCTGCTCCAGAACGTGATCCTCTTTCTAGCACTTCCCCTCTGGGCCGTACTCTTGGATTCTGCTCTTGGCTGTGGTGCTCTAGGACTGTCTGTTTGCCTGGACCTTCTCATCTTGCGGCCTCTTGCCTTTGGCCCTCTAATCCTGCTGCAGGCCTCCACCCTGCCTCACCTGCCGCCCATGCCCCGGACCCTGACAGCAGTGCCCTCCTACAATGGTTTCCCTAGTTTGGTAGGGGAAAATACTTCACTTCACTTTTCAATTGCTTGACATTTCCAGAAGGCTAAATCAGGCCAGTCTACAGTTTAAAAATCCTGATAGAGCTGATTCAGGAACACCTTTTACACCCTTAGGAGAGAATAACAGGTTTGGGATTTAGAGCTGTCCAGAGAAAGTCTTCTTTGTGAGATTCCCCAAATAGAATATCTGTAGGTCAGACTTCAGAATAAGCTCACCCCATGCTGTCAAAAGAAGAGTGATTATTTTATGGGTTATACTTCCTTCTCCACATGATTTTTGTTAATGATAATGAGAAATAGCGTCATGCATCCAGAGAAGATGATCCTCTTGCTTGAGTCTAGAAGGTTCTTCAAAAGCCACTCTTGTGAGAAATAAATCAGTGTATAGCAGTGGAAACAATATTGGGCTAACAGATCAAGGATGCAATGGGACTTACTTCTGAATGTAGACAGGTTTAGGGTTACACAATTAATCCTGTAATTCTGGCTGTTACAGAATTATTTATTCCTTTAGAACATGCTAAGGTAGACCGTAGAGAGAACTTTGCCGTAAAGGCTGCTCTGGTCTAGCCAGTAAATTATGAGCTGAAAGACGATGGCTCAACTCTGCTCTGAGTTGACAGGTAAGGCAGTACCTCTCCTCCTCAGGCCCCCAATATTATTAATATGAAGACAGTAATATTGACTAAGGCTGTGCCGTGTGCTAAAAGGAATGTTTTTGGCAAATTCACAAGGAGTGGTGGGGAAATAAATTACCAAAGCCAGAGATGAGGGATTATGTAATGTGTTTATTATATTTATATCCTCCATCTTCCATGATGCCAAGGGTGGTTTACATAATTCCACTCCACTCAATCTTAGTCTCACAACAAGAATCCTATGAGGTAGGTCACGCTGAGAGTCTGAGCTGTTCCAAAGTCATCCAGTTGGCTTCATGCCTAAGTGGGGACTAGAACCCATGTCGCCTGAGTCCCAGTCCTGCACTCTTAACCATTACACCACACGAATTATTATTAGCTTCTTAGAGTTCGATGAAGTTGTGATGCTCTCTCTCGCTCTCTTTCAAAGGTGCTGCTCAAACTGATCCTTAGCCCAGCTGCCACTTGGGAAATGGGGTGGGGAGGAAGCTAAAAGAAACCACAAAGTGCCATTCCCTTCCTACTTCCTCTCCCCTCCATTACAAAATGGCAGCTGGGCTACTATCTTTTGGCAAAGCCATGACTTGGCTTTTCAAAAGACTGAAAGAAAGGGAGAGAGAGGGAGAGAGCAAGCAGGCAAACCAGCCTTGGTACTTCATTAAATTGCCAGCAGCTATTTCCTGCCACACTTGAAAGAAAAGCAATTTGCAGTTCTATCACCTAAAAGTCCCTAATATCCCCCACTCCGTCACCTTTATGAGAGGAAAAAAGGCTGTGTGAAGATGGGGTGGAGCTTAACCATTGCCTAATATTCACTTTCTTTGAAGAGGTTCTGTATGGATTAATGTGCAAATGTATGTGAATTGCTTTGAGCATCTTGGAATAGCGTGTCTAGAGGGCACAGTAAGGAGCATAAAATCCAGCCAGAGTCAAATCATTTAAATCCCATTGATTTTAATGAAAAAGAAAATGCATATGATAGACTTTTCCATTCAAATCATGGCTTAAATATGAGTGTATCATTTTTTAAAAATTAACTAGTGCATTACTGAAATGAATTTAATAGTATTAAATAGTGTGCATGGGGTTTCTGGCATGTCACAGATTCCATTAATTATTGGCTGAGAATAGTGGAAATGGACTGAAAACCTGCCATAGGTTTTCACTGCCATATATCTTCACTGCCAGCAGTATATTTTGGCGTAAGTGCATAAACGGATTCTGCTAACCTGAGCATCAACAAATGTATACCGCCCTGGTTCCTTCACGTTCTGCGTGGTTTTGTCGTAACTTTTGGAGTCTAGGTTAATGGCACTCGGTGCACCAGGGGCAAGGAATTCTTGCCAGATTTCCTGTACTCTGGCAGGAACTTCTCGCATCGGTCTCTTCTTCAGGTCTTCTACTGCTAACCAGAACCTGTACAGGAAAAAGTAAATGCAAAGATCATCTATGGATTAATGTGCAAATGCAAATCTTTTTATTAGATTTTAATTTTTAAAATATGTCTTTAAAAATACATCTGGAAAATTTATGGAAGCACTTCAGCATTCATCCAGAGCTCCATATTTGCTTTAGCATAAGGACAGACAAATATGTCTACTTCTGCTCCATGTCACTATGACATGTTTTTACCTTTAATTCCCAAACCCTTATTTTGACATTCATTTGAGATGTTTTAACAGTCTCCCAAAATTCTCCCCAAATTGGTTTATTTTTCTCTAATGTACTTAAATATAGATTTTCTCATAAAATATGTATTTGAATGTATGTTTTGAGATGTATCACTGGTTGAGAAGCACGCTGCATCCAAATATTTGGGGAAGTACAATAATTAGCAGATAATTAAGTTGTAATGTATGTAATATCCCAAGAGCAATGGCCTTACAATGGCCTGTGCATTTCCTTTACATGAGGGCTTCCTCAATGGCAGCTGGGTATACACAGCTCTGCATTTGCAACTTTCATTCCCTATCATTTATAGGGATGCCTTCATGGATGAGGATCTCTGCTAATTACCTGAATCGTTTGCTCCTTCCAGGAAGGAGCTGACTGAAAGAATCCCACTCACCATCTTGCTTGCTTTTTAATGCTGTAGAGCTACACTTTAAGAGTAACTGAAAGAGCAATAGCCAGCATTTGGAGACCTTTCAACCAATTTCTTCAGCTTGGTGCTACTGCATCATTTTACATGATCTGAGTTTGGATTCAGAAATGGTCAATGTAGACCAGCCTTCCCCAATCTTGTGCCTTCCAGACACATTTGGACTACAACACCCAGAATTCCCAGTCAATGGCCCTGCTGGATGGGAATTCTGGGAGTCATAGTCCAAATGCCTCTGGAGGCCACCAGGTTGGAGAAGCCTGGTCTAGACAGTGGATGTTCTTCAGTATAAGACAGATACAATGCTACTTTGGAAAAATAATATCCAGAGAAATTTATCTGAGGTATTTCACTGGTTTTTCAACTGCTGTAAACCAACAATGATGCCCTGAAACAAGGTTAGAATTCAGTTGGTTACATCCAGTGTTGTGTTGTAACCAGCACTGTTGCTCACGCACCACCCCTCACCTACACAGCCCTCTTTGCCCTCTGCTATTCTGTTCTGGAGGGTCCCCCAAACCCCAGAAAATGCTTTCTGGGGAGGGCAGGAAGCTCAGGTGGGTTAATAGGGATCAGTAAAGCTTGCATGAACAGATGTGGTCAGGTTTCTTGATGATGCCCAATGATCCTGCGTGGTTAAAACCAAAAGGTGATGTGAGCAGCTTTAAAATGGTCTCTCCAAACTGGAAGGATGGGCATCAAAATGGCAAATGCAATAAAGTGTAAGGAAGTGTCAAGTAATGCATGTTCAGGCAAAGAACCCCAACTCCCAAATATATGCAACTGATGGAATCTGAGCTAGTGTTGAGTGACCAAGGAAGAAGTGACCAAGGAAGAGATTTGGAGGTTGATAGTGGACAGCGCAATGGAAATCTCAACCCAGAAAGGGCTGCAGTGAAAAAGGCACACTTAGAGCCAGTGTGATAGTTAGAGTGTTGGACTGGGGACTGGAGAGGTCTGCCTTCCAGTCCCCAGTCAGCTAGGAAGCTCACTGGGTGAATTTAGGCCAGTCATTCACTTAGTCTAACCTTTCTCACAAGGTGGTTGTTGTGAGAATAAATGTAGCCATGTAAGCTACCTGGGGTTTCTCACAAGAATCAAAAAGGCAGACATAAACACAATGGAATAATTGTTGATGATGAATGAAAAGCAATGAAAATAAAGCTGGCAATATTGTACTGCCCCTTATGCGAATCTATGCTGCACCTGGATTTTGACTATTGCATACGCTTCTGGTCATTGCACCAAAGAAAGAATATGGTAGAGCTGGGGAAAGTGCAGAAAAAGGCAATTAAAATGATTAAAGGGCTGGAGCAACTTCCCTGTACAACAGCGGAGATTGTTTAGCTTAGAAAAAGGGATGAGGAAGGGGAGACATGAAAGATGTATACAGAATTATGCATGGTGTGGAGAAAGTGGGTAAGGGATGTTTTTCTCCTCCTTCCATAATACTAGAACCTGGGACTTCCCATGCAGCTGACTGGTGGTAATCTGGAAAAGATAAACAGAGCTGCTTCTTCACAAACACGTAGTTAAACTTCCATGAGGCATAGCAATAGCCACAAATTTGGATGGCTTTCAAAGGGGATTGGACAAATCCATGGAGAAGGCTATGAGTGGCTGCTAGTCCTGATGGCTACAAGCTACCTCCAGCATCGGAGGCAGCATGCTAAGGACCCTGGGCAGGAGGGTGCTGTCCCATTCATATCCTGCTTCTGCGATCCTGTGGACAGCTGGTTGGCCACTGGGTGAAGAGAATGCTGAACTGGATGGATCTTTGGTCTGCTTCAGCACCACTCTTACGTTAAACCTCTGGAAATAAATACAGATGTGTCTGTAACCAAGTAGTTACAGTGCTCTTGAACATGCTCAGTGAGTTATAGCACTGTCCATAGCAGTACACTCTTCTAGTCCAGCATCCAGAGAGCTACTAGCATGCACAGAATGCTTAGGCAGGAAACCTGATCCCCTCCTGTTGCCCGAGGAAAGCGCTCCCATCATCTCCAACCAATGATCATGCTAGCTAAAACTTATGAGTTGTAGTCCCAAACATCTGGCAGGCCACAGGTTCCCTAAGGCATCTCCACACATGCAAAGATGGATGGTTAATTTAATCATCTAATGGCAGTGTTCTTGACATGTCAAGTGTTGCTCCAGGGTTTCCCTGGCTCCTCCAAACTGGCTCTGTAGGTGGAACGTGATGGTGATGGAACACGGGGGAGGCTGAAAGACTCAGTGCACATGTAAAATACCATGTACAGCAGCTGTTCAGAGGGCACACAAATTTGATCCCACCCTACAGTTCATGAAGCATCCCACAGGGCTCACCCCGCCACAGCTGCTCCTTCTAAGCACTACTGATCATTAAAGTCTAGGATTACTGATCCTGCTGATTAAACTGTGTAAACTGGGATGCAAAGCTTCTCTCCTAGTATATATTTTTAATCGATTTAGCATTTCAGATGCCATCACAGCATGGGCAAAATACCATATGGACCAAGATGACTAATCAGATGATTTGGCTCTGATCTCTGGCAAAATAACCTGGCCAGATTCTCAGGAAGGCTTCTTCAGAAAGTTTAGCTGCTGGTCCAGAGCTATAATGGGGGAAATCAGGAAGGGAAATATCAATCAGTTCTGTCCAAAGTGTTTATGGGAAGTAGGCCAAGGTGGGGGTATTGTTTGGGGACCCTGCCACTGTACCCCACAGGACCCCTGCACACGTGTGACTGCGGTCCTCCAACGTGGAAGAGTGAGGTGAAGGAGGCACCATGTCTGGGAGCCCTTGTTTTGTGGGGCCTGGGAAGCTGGAATTTGTCCCCTCCCTGCTTTGGACAGCCTTGACTTTGATAGTCACACACAAATATTTTACCTTAAGTTTTCTGAGCTGAATTCAGACTCCAGGAATTTGAGGAACTGCTCTCTTCCCACTGGGTCTTTCAGGGCTTCATCCATGCCAAATCCCCATCGTTTTACTCTTTGCTGATTTGGCTCTTTACTGGAAAATATAGGGGAAGGGTTTGCACACAGAGAGTTAAAGCTTCATCCTTGTTGAAGTTATGAAATTCCTAAAGTTCCTTTAAAATGGATCAGACCAGTCTTGGCTAGCTTTCTCCAACCTGGTGCCCTCCCCCTGCCAATTCTGCTGGCTGGGGGATTATGGGCATGATAGTCCAATACTTCTGCAGCACATCATACTGGGGAAGGTTGCTCAAGGGACTACTTCAGACGTGGTATTTTTTTCCCTACAGGAGGATAATCCCCATTTAGATTATCAAACATCAGAGATATGTGTTTATTTATTGCCTTCTGAAACTGACAAACCAGTCTCTTTCCACAAGGGATGTTTATTTTATTGGTGTGCTTATTTTTTCGAAATAGGATGCATGCAGTAATTAGGCCTCAGGCTAATTAAATGATCTGTAACAACATTAATGACTTAACGCACAGCAGCACTACAGCTGCAGAGCAAGCAGGTGACTGATGTACTTTTGCTCAAGTTAGAAGAGGGGTACATAAACAGGTTCGTAAAGAGGCACCTGTTCGGATCAGCACCCTGGCCAAGGAAATTGGCCCAGCACGCTGCCTTTGGTGGCCGCATTGCTGTGCCGCATTGTTGTTGCTCTTGTCATTATTATTTCATTTTTATTCCACCCCGTAGCCAAAGCATAGCAAACACAATCCAAATGCCATAAAAACACTCTGTGCTGATGGGATCAGCTGAGATGGCGAAGCCTTCAGGAAAGCTGAGGGAAGGCAGATCTGCTGCAGGTCTTAAAGCTCAGCAGTCCACCTCCCCATCATCCTCACAGCCTGCCGTCCAGTCTCAGGATGCAGAGTCCCCTGTTGTGTGGACAGCGCATTTATATAGCCATATATGCCTGCTGTAATTGATGCAGTTCTTGGTCTTTCCCAGGACATCTCCGCCTGTATCTTGTTCCATAACACATGATACGGCTTACAGCCACTTGAAGCCACCTTGGTATGATGGCAGTGCCTGCTCATACAGCTGATGTGGCAGAGGCAGCCCATTCCTGCTGCATGACTGGCCAGTGCTTTGCTTTCCCTGCTAGTGACAGCGAACCAAAGGTAAGCCCTGCCCTGGGGTCCAAGCCACGCTCCTTGATTTCTCCTGTATCAAATGTGGGGGGATCTGGAAGGTGATTAGATATGTGTTCAAGGTTTCCCCCCACCCCATTACTACCAGAATCCTGATTTTTCAGACTAAGACTTGTGATATAAGCGCCTTTTATGAAAATGAGACATAGATGGCAATCATGCACAGCGTACCTTGCTTCTGCTTCCCAGAAACTGGTATCATCAGACAACCAAGGATTAGATGGGTCAGGTGGCACCAGGAATGGGTCGTATTCTACATACTGCTCTGTATAAGCTAGTAGACTGGGGAAAAATCATTCATTCATTCATTTATAAAACTTGCATTCTGGTATTGGCCCAAAGGCCTTCTGAGTGGATTACAATGAGATAAAAACACACCACAACAATAAAAGTAATCAGTTGAAATGACAATAAACTAAAGGCTATAAAACAAAGCAGTGCACAGCAGGGGGATAATAATTTAAAACTGCATGGGTTAAAACAACAGTACCGCTAACATTATAAAAATAAAATCTATTATTAAAATGCCTAGCAAATAAAGTTGCTTTCTCCTGGTGCTGAAAAGACAGTAATGAGGGCATCAGGTGAACTGCTTTTGGGAGGCTGTTCCACAACTGGGACACAACTACTGAGAAGGTTCCTCTTTTGCTAGCATCCTCCTTACCTCCTTGGAGGATGACTCTTTCAGAAGGGCCTCCAAATTTGATCTTAGAGCCTGGGTAGGTGCATATGGGAGCAGGCGATCCTTCAGGTACCCTGGTCCCAAGCAAGGGGTTTTTACGTTAAAACAAGCACCTTAACTGGGCCCAGAGCTAAGCTAATAAACAATGTAGGTATAATACTGGAGTCACATGGGCACACAGTCTTGCTTGCACCAATGGTTGCACTGCCCTGCTCTGTACCAATTGAAGTTTCCAGAAAGACTTCCAGAAACATGCCCATGTACAGCATGTTTTAATAGTTCAGTCAAGAGGTAACCAGAGCATAGATGACTGTGCCTAGACTTTGCCTGTCCAGGTTGGGTCACAGTTGATAAATCAATCATAGCTGAAAGAAGGAATCCTGGCCACCAAGTCTACCTGAGGCTCAAATGATACTTTGGGGTCCAGGAGAATCCCCAAGCTACGGACCCTGCTCTTCAGGAGGAGTGCAACCACATCTAAGACAGGTTGAAGGCCCATCCTCTGAGCAGGTGGACCATCCAGCAACAGCACCTTATCTGGACTGAGCATCAAAATGAGATGTAAAGCTGGGTTTCATCATCACCTCCAAATGATCTCTCCCAGCAGTTTCATGTATATGTTAAACAGCATGGAGGACAGTACAGAACCCTGTGGAACTCGACAGCATAATCACTATGGGGAAGAGCAACTGTCCCACAGCATCACCATCTAGACACAGTTGGCCAGGTAGGAGAGGAACCACTGCAGTACAATACCCGCAACTGCTAACCCAGCCAGCCCGGCCAGAAAGACACCATGGTGGTGTCAAAAGCCACTGAAAGGTCCAGGAGAACCAATAGGGTCGCACTCCCCCTGTCTCTCTCCTAACAAAGGTCATCCCATAGGGTGACAAGGCAGTTTCTGTTCCAAATCCCAGCCTAAAATCCATTTGAAATGGATCTAGATAATCTGTTTCATCCAAGAGTGTTTGGAGGTGGTTGGCCATCAGCTGCCCAAGCACCTTGCCCCAAAATGAGATGTCTGCCAGCAGCCAATTATTGGCAACAGTCCCTGGGTCCAGTTTTGTCCTTTTAAGAAGTAGTCTTGTCACAGTCTCCTTCAAAGAGGTTGGAACCACCCCTCTCCCAGTAAGGTGTTGACAGCCTCCCAGACCCAGACATGAACCCCTTGACTAGATGTCTTCCTGAGCCAGGAAGGGCGAGGATCAAGTGAGCAAGTGGTGGCAAGAGCCAAGTCCTTGTTCACATCATCAGGCCACAATAATTGAAACTCATCCATCAAAGTTGGACAAGATGGTACTCCCGACACCTTTCCAAATGAGACTAAATCAACTGTAAAGTTGAAATCATGGCGTATCCCTAATCTGTCTCGAAAACTAAACAGCCTTGTTTAATATTACACATGTTTTCCCAACCTGAAGTGCACGGGGTTTTTGCCCTTTCCTCCTAGCCATATTCTCCCGCAAGCCCACCTGCACTGGTGCAAGGATGTGCTGGCATCAAAGGATTTCTACTATTGCATATTGCAGTGGTGGGGGCGGGGGGAGGAAGGGGATTGAATCAGAAAATGGTGGTTCAGCTAAACAAACCCTTTGTCCTGATCAGCAGTAGCACATTTATAGTTAGTCCTTCCTCTGCAACTGCTTGGGGAAGCTGGTAGCAAAGTCCAATATTCTTTTGTCAATACAATCTGGCAAGAATGGAGTATAATTAAAGCAAATAACTTTGGTTAAAGCCATATTAACATACATACCTTTCTGCAACTTTTGACATTTTTAATCGATGTCTATCTAGCTGTATTTGCCAATATTTAATCTAGAGAAAGGACAAATGGAGGATGAGATAAAAAGCTATTGTGGGACAACATATTTCAGACAGCCTAACTTTTGAATAAGTTTAATTTAATTTGATCTAAGAAAACTGAAAATCATATGCATGAACTATACATTAAGCATTGTGATCTTGCATGTAGGGATGGTTATAAATCAAACCAGCTATAGGCACAACTCAGTCCAAATTAAGCACTACTGAGAGTGCAATCCAGACACATTAAAATCAAAGTGGCTTTGACCTGAATCCAAAGGGATGTGGATTGAACCTTAACGGTCTGCTTAGCTTTTCCCTGAACTCAATGGGATGCAAATGCATTTGACTGGATAATTTCTGTCCTAAAAGTGAAAAGCCCAACACCTATCCATCACGTTGTATTAAAAAATGTAACAGCATGGTTCAAAGCAAGCTAAATATAGAACCTTAAAGATTAGCTATAAAGATTAGATCTCTCACATCAGTGGGATGTCAAACCACTTAACTTTGACTACGTCATTCCTAAAACACAGTCAACAATCCACATTACTTTGTAGTTCATGGAAAACCTCTATAAATATTAAGAGGCCTCATTAAGCATTTGAAGCATCTGTTTGTAATAACAATATTTTGCATTTCAAGTGCTCACAGCACTTAATCTGTGCTGCACTTGATCCTTACAACAGCCCTGTAGGCACAACAGGATTATCCTCTCCATTGTGAAGCTGGGAGAATATTACTTTGCCTGAGGTTGCACCTACTAATTTCATGGATGACATTAATAGTGTGACTTGATGAGAAATGTGTGTTTCCAGTGCCTTCAGTTTACCTTGTTTTTGCTTCCAGAGCTAATCCCATGTATTTCTGACACAATGGACAGCTGGACTGTCCTTTGGCTAGTTCATGTTACCTCTGACTCACTTTAGATTTGAGTATTGGAGGGGAAGTCATATACTATGCAGTTCAACATTTTAAAAAACATTTTGGAGATTTTGCTTAAAGTAAGACATGATTAGATGCACACAGGATTGTGAAAATCAGCAAAACTCAAAGTACTCCAAATTCCACCTGGAAGTTTGTTCCTATTTGAGTTTGTATCAAATTGTGAGCCCTTTTTTAATTTTGCATGAACATCCATGTATCGTCTCCCAGATGTATCCTTCATCTGCACACATCTTTGAAATGTATGCATTCTTTTCTTGCTAATTAAAGCATATGTGAGCATATTTTCAGAAGTACTCATTTTTGTGTGCATATGCTACTGTACATATGCTATCAAATTCATTGTTTTGATCTGCTAATCACACTGCAAATTCAGAAATGTACAAACTCTGATAGCAGATTGCATTTGAATCAGTGTTCAGTCTGAAAGGCGTGAACTGAGTATATCCTACTGAAAAACAAACTGAAATGAATTTTTCCTACCTTCCCCTTCTTCTACCTTCTTAGGATAGGGTTGATTCAAAGTTTAGCTTTGATAAACAACTAAAATAGATATTGCCTTACAAACCTCTTGATGCAATTCCTCTTCTGTGGGCGGCTTAGTTTCTGGCACTGGTGTGTGCGTAGGACTATGACTCCGAATGTCATTCTGTAATCCATAGACAGACTGTACATAAATATGGAAAGAGAAATCAATACATTGACCATGTTTTGTTATGAACAGGTACACTAACTGTGCATTTAACTCTGTAACTGCTTGGAGCATCATTGATGGAAAGGTAAGAGCCAACCAATTTTACACAATCTTTATTGTATAGGAATTTCTGAAGACCTGTTTCAATATTTTAAATGACCCTGTATGAATAAAAGCTTTTGTGCACTAATTTAACAATGATTTAAATTTAATAATTTAACTATCCTCTGGTAAGCTCTTTTGTGCCTGCACAGTGGAGCTACATGGGAGGATGGACATCAGTGAGCCCACTGGTCTACCCGACTAGTGATGTCTGAACTGGCCGAGAGCAGCCCCCTGAGTTTCAGACAGGTGTCCTTCACACCTCTACCTAGAACTGCCAGGTATTGAACCTGGGGCCTTTGGAGTGTCTGATAAAGAATGGTATGAAAAAACTTTAAATAAATACATAAATAAAAGATGGCTAGAGCCCCTGCCTCTAAAGAGGAAATCTAGAATATGTGGTAGACCATGCAGTCAACCTGCATTGTCTGTATTTTGTCTGTGCCAATGAAAGTGACCCTTAAAACATTGTGGTAATCACATATGATCATGTTAATATTTTAATCAAATATTGTGGTATAGCATATAAGTAGAGACGCTTCAGAAGCAGCTCTTGTGAACGGACAGAAAAGTAAATGATATGGTAGGAAGATAAGATTGTTAGTTTGGACATTTTCACGGAGTGTGCCATTTGTTTGATACATGATTAATTCTTGGCACAACTCATTAACATATACCTCATCCAAAATCTCATTACAATTTTGTTGTAACTAGGCTAACTGTTGGCTTGAATCCTAATATTTCAAGTTGATTTAACTGTGAGTTGGACTAGTATTCTTTCTTCCAGGGATGAATAGTGCTGTGGGTTCTTAATCCAGTGATAAAAGCATAATTTTAATGACTGCAAGTGGTATAGCTTTTAAATTCTCATTTTGGAGTCTTCTATTATACCCAAGATTGACAAAATCTATTGATACAAATTGTTAAAAAATGATCAAGCTGGGAAGTTGCTTTGGATTTTTCCATTTTTCTTCGAAATGCAAAATTCTTTTTCTGTACAAAACTTGTTCAAGGATGCATTCCTCTGCCATTTTTATTCATTACAGAACCTTATTCTTAGCAATCAGACACAGAAAATACATTCTGGACTTCTAATTTTTACCAGCTGAGTCCTAGGGAAGTCGCTTTCCATGCACAGCACAACTAGAAATTCATACATCATGACTGGGCAAGCATAACCCCGAATCCATTCATTTTAGAGATGCTAATGCCAGTGAAGTTCACCACTGGTAAATCACAGTTCCCTATTAATCATGGGCAGGACAAAGGTGAGCGTTGAGTCATGGGCAGAGGAACTACCAGCTCAAAGGACATCCTCTAAATCAGCCTTCTCCAACCTGGTGCACTCCAAAAGTTTTGGAACACAACTCACTCTCGCTCTTCCAGCCATTGACTATGCTAGGTGCAGCTGATAGGCGTTGAGGCCCAAAATATATGGAGGACAGCTGATCTAACCATGGATCAGTAGTAGGAAAGCACATGCTTAGCATTTTGAGCATCCAGTCTGTATGTCACTGCATCCCCAAAGTTAGAGGAATTCAGTGGTTAAACTCAGATTCACAAGAAAAGCCTCACTATTTAATATAGCTAAACCAAAGCTGATTGCAATTTTATAGAAAGGTTTGTTGGTACTATACATACCTGGAATTAATATAATGGGCTTCTTTACCATAAGGAAAGCAAAACTATGCAACATACATGCCAATGGAAATGGAAGCCTAGAACATACCTTTCTTGTTTTGTGGGGGTTTTTCATTCTAGAAGACTTTTTAATATCCACTTCAGTAGTATTTACACATCCAGGCTAAAAGATAGATAACAGACAGACAGATAGATGCACACACATGAGAACTACATATTCAGTGCATTCAGCCACTTTTGAAATAAGCAAGTTTGAATTCAGCCATCAGCCTTGTGCTCCCTTACCTTGCCTTGAGCAATCCTATACATGCTTGCATAGATGTGTCACAGAACACAGAGGATCTTATGTCAGAGTAAGTATCACCCGTTTCTCCATTACAGCAGAATGGAGCCAAGCTGCCTGTGGCAAAGGTCATTTTTGAAAGATGATCCTATTCCAAAATCCAGTGGAATTGCGAATGTCCCTCAGGCTCCCTCCATTCAAAACCTTAAGATTAGACTAGACAAGTGCGGGACATCTGTGGTGCTCCAGAGGTTGTTGGACTTCATGTCTGGTCAGCATAGGGATGATGGAACTGGTAGTCCAACAACATTTGGATGCTCCACCCCTAGGTAATGTCTGTGTGTATAGGCACATGTGCACATGCATAAATCCTAGACATGCAAAGAAAAATACTATCATTCATCAGCCCGGTCCAAATGAGATATTCCTGCAGCTTTCAGTGATTTTAAAGTCCAGAAAAATCCAGAAAAAGTGTTGCTGTACTAGTCAAATGCTATAACAAAACAGTGAATAGCTATATAGCCCTTGGCCCATCATTCTCAGCTCCTATCTAAGGTCATAATGCAGCTGTTTTTCACCAATAAATGATTCAATTAAGTCTTGTTGCAACTGCTGCTTTACAACCTGATGTTTCATGGGAAGATTTCTTAAGCTAATTTAGATACACTGTGGGAGAATGTCACACACTGGACATGTTCTGATTTTCATTTAGTACCTCATTTAGCATAATAATTAGCGTTAAGGTACAATTAACACCAGCTGTGCTTTCTTTTGTAATCTCTCTTTAAGTACACCATGCTACTTTTGTTAATCATGGGGCTTTCATATCCTGTCCTTCAACCCAACTTACTTTCAACTGGAAAGACCATGGCTGAACCTGGAATCTTTCCCATGTCAAGGATACGCTTTACCTGTAAGCTGCCAAGGTCCAGTTCATGCCCTGAGCAAAGCAGCAGTAACTCTGCACATGTGATGGGGAAGTGTCCACGCACGACCCTCATGCCTCTAAAGTGACATGCAGTGTAGCTTTGATCTGTAGATGATTCATGCACATTTCTCCCAAGGCAGAGGGAGGATCATGCAAATTATCCACTCTACTGGCTGTGTCTGCTGAGATGTGCCAGGAGAACATTAGCATTCATGCTTTTTCACCATCCTGGTAGAGCAACTGCATATCTAAATGATGAACCAGGCCAAAAAAGACTTTGGGCTTTCTGTATCTCCCAAGAATTTCATGAAGACATTCTGTGTGTGTGTGTGTGTGCGCGCGCGTGTGTGCGCGCGTGCATGTGTCTTTTAAGCTGCCTTCAAAGCATAGCTTTCCGTGAGCAGTCCAAGGGGGCATTCTTGATGAGGTCAGGAAACTGATGAGAAATTCAAGGCAAAGCATTTACTCTAAAAGCATCCTTTTCCCCCCAGAAGCTTTTGACACTCTTTACATGACACTATCCAGCAATTCTCCAGCAACAGAGAAAATGGTAGACAGATGGTTGGCCTATATTTGGTGTATGATTATGACAATCATCTCCTACCAGCCTCATTTCTTGGAAGATCTATTTTCCTGTAAAAAATATAATTCATGACCCACACACTCACTAATCTCTCTAGTCAACTGTGTTTATGAAATATCACAAAATGAAATATCTGATTTCTTTCTAAAGGCTGCTTGTCACTTACATTTCTGAAAATATAGTCAGAATGCTGTTAAGGTGATTCTGCACATTTTATTCTGAAGCCTTCATCACACCAGGAAATTCGTTATTTTTATGTCTTGACATTTATCTCCCATACGCAAAATGAAGACGCTTGACTATTCTATTTGCTATTCTGGAAGATAACCATATTAAAAGAGTAGAGGACTTGGGAAAGGTAATGCCTGGCACATTTTTAGCTATGCATGTAAGTGTGATTTATTGAGTAACCTTCACTGGGATTTGCACATTGCCCTGGATTGGTGCCATCTCAGCCATTCTAATACACTTGCCAGTATTGCAGACAACTTGCGGTGAACAGATACTGTGAATAAATTCTAAATCAAATTGATGTTTTATGATTGCTATTAGAGTTTTAAAAACCCTATTAAAACTGGAAAAATCATAAAATGTATTGAACAATACCTAAATTTGAACTGTCTTCTATTTAACGCTCAAGCAGTCACATTGCGTGTCTCTGGCAGAGACCTAGAAGGAGAACTATTTTTCCTGAGTACTCATTTTAATGCTTGTTATCAAATTCATCACTCCATTAAATAGCAGTCTGACTTAGAATAACCCTCCTGCTCAATTCTTACTAGATTCTCTTTAACACTCAATGTGCATACCTTATTCAGGTTAACGATACTATTTGTTGAGATTTGGATATACAGAGAAGTCTGTTCTGGATTATTATTATCTGGGCTCATGAAACCTAGTTGTCTAAACCAAAAATCTAGGACCAGATGCAAGAAGAGTCCTTCTGCAAGTGGCACCTTCCATAAGGAGAAGGCAATTCCAGTGTGAGGACACCTTGCAATCCAACAGTTGGACAAAATCCATGACATCTGAAATGTTATGTGACCAACTGGATTAAAGATATTGCAACTATCCTGTCAAACAAATTACTAGAAAACAGATTAAACAGACAGAGAAATAATGAACTGTGTGATTCCAGTTGTCATCATATCCATGCTGTAAGGAAGGATAGCAGAGTCAATTCCTACAGTCCATTTGCAGGTGTGCCCCAACTATCAGTCCACCCTAACTTGCAGGGTTGTTGTGGGAATAAACTGAGGATCATGTAGCCTTCCCTGGGCTCTTGAAGAATAGATGGGATATTTGTACAACTAACCATTTTATATGCACCTAAAAGGGTAATGCTTTTTGTAGATAGGAATATCATGCCAGTAGTTATAGGCAATTCTCCTCCCCTACACTGGCTAACAATGGTATCTTCTTAAATACCAATGATCGCCCTGTTATTTCTGAGCTCAATTATGAGCTGGCTCCAAACTTTGTCATAAGCCCAGGGATGTGAATGAGAACACAGGGTTTGAATCCCTCCTGCCAAGCTGCTAGCCCTCACGCGTCCTTCAAAACACACACACACACACCACCACCACCTGCATCTCTTTGGCTGCTGCTGCTGGTAGCTGCAGCATCAAGTATCTCTCATGCTTGATGTAACAACATGGGCTATGGTGGCAGTTCCAGAAGTAGTTTTTCCCCCTTCCCCTGGTTTGCAGGTTATTTTTCCAGCAGCAACTCAGGTTCCAGGGACCTTAAAAATATATGTTCTCAATGCACCTGAATGTCCTCTGAGATATGACGTTTCCCAGGAATACTGGAACCCAGGTCACAGTCACATAAGCGACCCATCTGTTCTCTCTCTCACCACTACCACAACCCATTAATGGGATGGGCCATGGAAAGGAAGTGTTAACTGGGAAGTGAGTGGTAAGAAGGAGAGAGGATTTCTCCATCACAGATGACCATGCAAACTGGAGAAGAATGCAAGGGATCAGAATTCATATCTTGGATCAGAGGCAAGAATTACAAGTTGCTCAAGTTTGTGTTCTCAACCAAAGAATTGTGGGTAGTATCTCCAAACAGCTACACTCATCACATTGCCTCAGTTAGCAGTAATTTCCTGTTCAGGTCACACTTGTTGGAAAAGCTCAGCTTGCCATTGTGTAATATATAAAAATGCCCAGATGTCTCTCCACATCCTTTTTCAGGCATTCAAAATTCCTAACTGAGGAGGGAAGATGGCAGTCCTTCCTCACCACCCCACCCTTTCTATTGGGGGAAGCAGTTGCCAGCTGCCCCTGAGCTTGGCCAAACGCAGTTGCAATACTTCATGTGACCAGGAAGCTGACACAACCTGATTTCCCCATGGGCAGAGCACTGTAACCACCTCCGGCCAAGTGCAGCAGCACTGCTGCAGACCAACAACTCTGGGAGGCCAGAAGTGGAGCACAACATCCCTCTATTCCTGCCTCATGACGTGCTTTGATGCCAGAAGATGGCTCTTATTTCCACCCTTCTGCAGAAATGCACCTGTGCTCTGGTATGCTTCAGTAGAAGAGCCATTCCATACAGGACCCATCTGTGTGTGGAAAACAGAAAGCAGATCCTGGATGGGATCCCATGATCTGTGGGCAATGAAGACATTTGGTAATGATGGGCAACACACACCTGCAGCCTTGCTTCTGCAGGCACACAGTGTGACACCTGCAGAACGGGACATGATACCAGGGCTGTTCTGCCATCCTTTCCAGACTATTTCACCCTTAAACAAAGAAGGGAATCTCCATGCCTAACTGTAGGGGCAAATTCTCACCAGGGAAAAAAGCAACTTTCAGTTTAATTTTCTCCCATGTTTAATGTTAAGATGTCAAGTTCTTTCTCTCCCTTGCATGTTCTATTTTGGGATGTTGATAAATTCTTATAAAAAAAACCCAACATGCGACTGAAACAAAATTCTTGCTTCTCTGCACTGGCCAAACTCAGTGGGTCCAGCCATCCTCCAAACACTGCAGGGGATGCAAGCCTTGTCTTATGTAAGGTGAGAGCAGAGCAGAGGTGAGCTACATCTACCTCGCTTCCACCCTGAGTCAGTGAGATGTCCAGTTTCAGCAATCCAGCTGTCGTGCTTTGGAGGGAAAGACAAGAAGAGGCTACCACTAGGTGCGTCTGGTGGACCCATTTTCTTCCTCTCCTGGCCACCCCAGGGATGCCCTCCTTACACCTTCACTGGGGTCACCCTTACAGCCATGGAGAGGCAGCCATTTTGGTTCTTTTCACACCAGATGTGAGTGGGGGAAGGTGATCCAAGCACAGATGGCCAGCTTAGAGGTCAAAGCTCTTTTCCAGCATCAGAGCTGGGAATATGAAGCACTTTGTGTCTCTGCAGATACTGTCCAGAGGGACATACGATTGTTCTGCCCCCTATCCTTTGAAATTCACACTTCCCTGAATTTTGCAATAGAATTTAGCAATCAAAATATGTAGAAAAATGTGTATATTAGAGGAAAGTGCACACAAAAGTGCTTTTTAGTGAAAATAATGTTCATAAAAACAAGGAAAATTGCTGACAAAATATGTACAAGGCAACATGATGTAAAATGCATTTTATAGAAAAATATCCATAGCAATCTGTATGGGAAGAGAAGGGGAATCTAATCTGAGAATGGGAAAATGAGAAACAGAAAAGCTGAAACTGAAAGACTTGACTATCCCTAGATTTTTGGTAAGTGGTTATTAAAAAATGAACCAGGCAAAATTTTCAGTAATCATAATCCTCACTAACCATCTGCAAGGCATTTTGAGGATAAATATTAAGCCCAGTGCCCTGACTTGTGTACCCCATACAGCTCAAGCCATTCTGCCTTCCTGCATGTATCAAAGTATGACTGTATTTTCCAGTGTGCCAAGCACATCCCAGTAGTTTCACCATTTATTCTCAGAAAAAAGCCTGTGAAGCAGGTTAGCAGCAGTAATTTTGCAGTATTGCCTAATAAAATGTATAATGAGCAATACTGAGCATGTTGAAAATTTAGAAATAAGGATAACCCAAACTAATATTTCCATTCATTTTAGATTCACCTAATTGTGGTATCACATTCACCTAACCAACTTGCTATTGTGTATGTTCCTGGATTATTTTGTATAATAACATAAGATGAGGCCAAGTGTCCATCTAGTCCAACATTCTGTTCCCACAGTGGCCAACCAGCAGCCTGGGAATCCCTCCAGCAAGGCATGAGTGCAATTGCACCAAGCTTATCATGTTCTTCAGTAATTGGTACACAGAACAAAAATGCTTTGGTTTCCAGAGGCAGCCTGAAAGCCATTGATAGCTTTCTCCTCTATGACTTAGCCTAATCCCCTTTTAAAGCCATCGAAATGGATGACCATCACTACATCTTGTGGAGTGAATGGACCTCTATGCAGCATGAAGAAGCATGCCCTCTTACCTGCGCAGAATCCCCCTACTCCTCGTTTCAGCAGGTGACTGTAATTCTAGCATTAGGGGAAGAGGAAGACGAAGTGTTTCCCTATACACTGTTTTCATGCCTGCATAATTCTGCATGCCTCAATCATATCTCCCTTAAATTGTCTTTTCCCCTAGGCTAATCAGTTCAACTGCTGCAATCTTCAATCAATTAGAATATCCTATCCCATTCTGTGCAACTGATTGCATAATATCACCATTCATGTGTGTATCTATGAATATTTTTGAATGCCTGACACTTATCTGAAATTATGTGATTTCCACCCTCACCCTCAACAGCAACATTACAGATATTTATTGTATTCCTAACAGAATATCTAGCAGTAATAAGTGCTAGATTGATGATACACTTCTTTTAATCTGGTTGAAAACTTTACAAATCCATTTTCCTGTCATTCCTTGAAAGTAAAACTGTGCCAAGTCAAGAGATATGAAAAGTGGTTAGGTAATCATATTGAAAATAGATTGTTCTTTAGCTAGTTTAGATCTTTAATATTTTACTGATAATAAAGGTAAAGAGCAAAAGTAAATGGAATGTGTACATTAGGACACCATCATTTTTGATGGAAAGAATAACCTGTGGACTTATTTTCCAGCCTCTAAGATCTCAGAGGGTCTTGCCAGGCGACAAGATCTTGTAGTGCACATATTACAAGGTCATGCATGCTCAAGAATTTGAGCTTGAGGTGCCAATTTAAATGCTTCATCTGAGCAAAAGCTTTCATGTCTGAAGGCAAAGCTCCCAAAAAAGAAAAGAACAAAGGTGAAGGAACTATCCCTCCAAATCCCAGGCAGACACTAATTCACTATCTTATAATACACAATTATTTTGAGTTTTAGGTGCATTAGTTCCATGAATGTACATACCACTGGCCGGTGTACATCCCAAAATGCTCTCTCCTGGCTATCAAGGATTTTTCTCTCTATTTTGTCTCTTTTCTTGTCCACTCTGTTGATGGTGAGGTAGATATGTAATATAAAGAACGTAAATTGAAATGCCGCTTCACATGACGAATAATAAATCCAGCAAGAAAATGTCAGTGGAACTCACTTTGCTTGTGCTTCTGCTTGCATAAAAATAAACTCCCATTTCCGTGCAAATGCTCGCTGTAACCTGGCCAAGCTCTCCTGAAAACATACCACATATTAGCAAATTTCTAGGGTAGCTTTTAAATTGTTCCATAGGATGGCTGTAGCTTGACACCCTCAGAGATTCACACCACAGGCTCCTACAAGGTTCTGTGGATCCTGCTGGCTCCTTTTGGGTGGGCTGATTCTTTTTTAGATGCTACTTTTGATGAGAACAAGGGTGAGTGCTTTGGATAGCTGAAATCTTCCTCAAATACAAATGAATTCTGAGTTCTTTTTTTTCTTATCCTATCCAATAATTCTGGTCATGGACACTCTCCTCGGATATGTTAGGTCTCCTTTTGATAGGCTTCTGGAGCTTGATGATGCTTTTATGCCACCCTAACAAAGCTCTCAGGCAAGGTCACACAATAGAGCATGCCAAAAAGAGCAACAATAAAATAATTCATTAAAGGTTGAAAAGACCTTCGGAGATTTAAATTACACATTACACATTCTGGAGATTTAAATCACACGTTACACATTCTACCCTAACCTGGAGACACGTACACAGGTAGAGCTGTCCCAGCCATCAGTAGAATGAGAAAGTGGATTGTGGATGGAAGAGCTCTCCTTGCATACTGGGGAAGCCATGTTGACAACGGACATCTGGGCGGGACACAGGTTTTTAGACCCACAGTGTCTTTTTCCCACAGGTCAGTCCTGCATCTAAAAATGCAGAATCTGCGCTGTATTCCCATACTGATTGACTTCCAAGAAAGCCTCAGCACTTCTGAGCTTCTCCAGCTTCACTGCATACCAATATTTTTTTCTCAGAAGAAAGTTATATATAAATAAGCATTACATTTTTAGATCCAGACAGTACTGATGGGAAAACTTGTAGAATTAAATGAGTAAGACAGAAGGCAAGTCTGAGATATTCACGATGGGCCGCAGTAGCTATAATGGGGTTCTTCCACATGTGGGTGGGTGAAACCAAAAGCAGAATTTGGTTTACTTACTTCCAGTTGAATCCTTCACAGACTTACTTGGGAGTTAGCACAACAGAAAATGATTGGACTTACTTCAGAGTAGGACCTGCATAGAATTGCATTGCCAGCTCTTTCTTGTTATTGCATTAGGGCAAACTAACTAATTCTGACTATGAAAAATGTGTTACAGTCTAGCCGCAAAGTGCTGTGAAATCAAAGAATCACAGGACATAGAATCATAGAAAATTCTTAAGGAAGATCAGCAATATAATTTCAAATATTAGTTTTCCATTTAAAAATATAATTTTGAGAAGCCAATGGCCAATCTTCATATGGAAAAGCACACATATACTATTGTTTAAAGTGAGGTGCATGTGTATTTTTCCCTGAACAAGTATCTAAGTTGGCATTAAACCAATTTGTGCATTGGCTTCACAATATACATATCGGCAAATTAAAAAATCATCCACACTGTATTTTAAACAATATGGTACTAGCACTTGAAGTGACCTTGATTTTGTCTTATCGTGCAGCTTTTTGATTATCTGCCAAGTGCAAATCGGAGTCTTGGTTACTGCTGAATTTGCAAAGATTCTGAGGGACCTACACACTAACTCTGGAAAGTTTGAATTAAATTATCTGCAATTTGCCACTGTTCCCTTCTCTGCTCTTAAGAGTTCATCATAGTAAGTCAATTCAAATACCAAACTCAAGTACCAGTTTCATTATACTTGCATGTACATTACTTTCCTGAACTTCTAGTTTATCAGGAACATTTTAAAATGTATCTTGTTCCTTTCACACTGCTAAGTTTCAAAGTCTAATTTATTTGACATCTCATTCTAGGAAAGGCCCCAGGTACTTACTGCTTCATAGTCTGCTAGCTCAAGCCGTGCTTTGTTTTGCATTGTTCGCTTGCAGAGGTAAACCGCTGGAACACAAAAAATAATCAATCATTTCTTGCTGTCTCCAACTATCTTAACCCCCAGTAATCAAGATCTAAAAGCTTAATATGACTTCCATTCAACCAGAGGTTCCTGATCACTGTCTCTCCACCCTAAATTTCAATTTCAAAGACTAGGGTTTATTCAAACAGGCTACCTTTTTTCACTAAGATGTAGTGTGTGTTCAAAGTGATAATTTGGTAATTCTATGGCTCTCCTTGTCTACCACTGGGAATTAATGCTTGAGTAGCTCTGAAATCTTAAATTGTTTTATTCACCTTACTGCCACTTAATCATGATAAAATGCACTGCTTCTAAACACAGAGGGTTATGACTTGCAGCCTGGGTAGAAACTTGAGGTTATTGGTGGCTTTGGAACTCCACATTTTGCTTTGTTTTGTTTCTTCTCCTTTTTGAAAAATGGTTTTATTCTTCTCTAAATAAAATGATGGTGTAGAAATTAAGGAAGCTGATGTGAGACAAATTGTAAAAATTAATCGCAAAAGATTTTAAAGAATTTTGATTTGCTGTGAAGAACTTGACATTATTCTATTTTATTCCTTGTACCAAAACCATAATACAATCCAACTGCTGGACGTTTCAACTGGTCTTTAAAGGTAACTTCATATATCACTGCACTTGTCTAAAGATAACTAGAAGCAGACACAGATGACAAACTAACCAAACCTGTTGCAATGTACTTTGGGGAACCATTAGTACCTGAGCATCTGGGGCTTTGTTTTTATGGGGGAGGACCTTTGCAACATTCTAGGGAAGAGCAAGTTCATCAAAGTTTACTTTGTCCAGAAATTTGAGTATTTTTCAAATCTTAAGTTTGGTTCATTGTGAGATTTTAAAAAAGAAAGAAGCTTGTATAAAAAAATTATATATGCTTTTGTGCATTTCTACTGACACATTTGGTATGAGATTTTGCTCAATGCACACATTTTTCAAGCAATTTTCTTAATTATTTTATTTTATTTTTGCTATGCTTGTTGCATATGCATTTTGGGGCAAAAAATTTCTGCTCCATTCCTATTTGGAACTGTGCTATCTTAGATAGCACTTGTTATCTTAGAGAAGTATCCAATGGGAATTATGGACAAAAGGTCCCTCCTGCCAATTCCACTGCACAAATGGGACCCAATGATTAAAGAAAACTCATGTAGTGAAGAATAAGAGGACACTGCATAGTTCTATCTTCACTTAGAGTTAGGTATGCATCAGGCTAGTAAAATCTCTATCAGCCTTAATTCTTTGAAGTCAATGGGAAATTGAAATAATTGAAATCAGCTTTGACTAAATTAAGTTTCACTAGCTTGAAATCCAACATAGGAATGACTAACTTTAAATGGATTGGTGGCAAAGAGACTCACATGTATCTTTACAGGACTTTAGCTATTTAGCCAAGGCAATAAGTATGACCTTCATGCCAAAGCATAATGCTCCAAGGCTTCATTGGATGGACACCTTTTTTGATTCAACATGGGATGCACATACTAATCCGGTACTATTCATTGTCGCATAGAATTAGTTGCCCATGCTTAGAATGGAGTAAGAGCCAACTCGTGTTTATGTTCTAAAGAGTACATAACCTTTTCTGCTTGGGTGTATGTATATTCTTATTCTTTGGGCTGCATTCTTTAGCATGATTTTTTTTTTCTGTAATCAGTGTGATTGCTTCTACTGAAACAGAGGTTGTTACTATATATGTTATATAAATGATTACAGTTGATTAGAATACTACTGGATGATAGGCACAACTTAGGAAGAGCATGATCTAATCTGAAAAGTTACTGTATATAATTTTATACTATACATTGCATTAATGAAAATGAAAATGAAAGCTAGAATAAATAATATCACAACCAGGGTGATAGCATTTGCATCTGCCTTCCTTTTTCTTCTTGGCACTTACAGACACTTTGGCACATCCCCTCTTTCATGCAGTCCCTCTGCCTGGACTGGTTTTCAAATACTATCTGAAGTTCAAGCAGATTCAATCTCCTCTTGCCTTCCGCCTCCCTTCCCCTCACCATCTAATTCAGAAAGTGCAAGTGGGTTCCATCTCTACTGAAACCAAAAGAAAGAGGAGCTGCTACGTGCCGAATCATGTATTCATTCTGAAAGCCGCTTACGGATGATCTGTGGATTCACCCATCTTCCCCCATGCACAACAGACTGCTCTTACAGGAGCACATCCACAGGGCATTTATCCTGTGTGCTGAAGATGCCTAAAGCATGCCTAACACATGGCAAATTGGGACTACAAATTAATATGAAAGAATAAGATTATATTCTATAAAATTGCTCTGATACTGATAATTCCTGATTCGTACTCCTGATGCTGACAATATCAAGAAATGTACACAGGAGGCACTCTTGGCTTTTGCTTTCCTAGCAACAGTTTATAAATACACTGCAACAGAAGAGTCCGCTTTCAGGTTTTTCCTTGGAAATGCTTGGGGGTTTTTTCCCTACTGTCAGCAGCTTAATTGTACCTTCAAACTCATTGAAAGTCCATATGTTTGGTTTTAGCTTTTCTTTTTGGTCAGGAGGGACCAGATAATTATGAGATTCTAAATTTTGAATAAACAAGTGGACTAATTATACTTTATATACATTTACTTTGCAGGAAACCCACAGTTTTCTATATATAGAGTAGAAGATGATTCAGTTGTTGAAGTAAAACTAGACTATACTAGAACTAGACAACAGGAGCAAATGAAAAACTTTTATGTGTGTGTGACACAGGGAATTAACTGATGCTACACTACCACTAGCCTAAATGTTGTGCTAGTATGAGTGCCCCCCAGTGCCATGACAATGTTGTTTGTTGGTGGAATTGGTTTGGTTTGGTTTGGTTTGGTTTTGCGATAACCTGTCATACCAGTAAATCCTCTTGCCACTGTGCTAAAGATCACCTTTGCTAACACATGTTCAGTTAAGGTATGGTTTCTAAAATGTTTTTACTTTATTTAATATATTTAAATGCTTCTTTATTTTAAAAAAGTAGGAGCTTCAAATGCACACAGTAGAACACCTTTCCTTTTATGGGGAGATCTATTGCTGTAATTTATTATGAATTTGATCAGATCAAGATTATCTAGGCAGAACTGCCAAAGGCACAATACTTGATGATCATAAGCTCCCAAACTCAGAGAGTTACAAGTGTCCTGCGGAGGGTGGGAGGAACGGTGGAGGTGTTTTTTGCCCCCTATCCTCTTGCCCTGAACTTTTCACTAAATGGATTGTCTTGCCTATCTAGCTGGGGTGAAGGCGAGAGGGGGTTGGAGGTTGGAAAGGCCTCAGGATACCTCATATTTTGGCTTCTCCAGTCTCCATTCTTCCCTGGAGACATCCCCTTCTTCAAGGCGAAATTCTTGACTTTGTAGAGCAGCCAGTGTCTTTCTTTCCACACAGGCAGCATAGGGGAGGGATTGGTTCTCTGCTTCCTCATTCTAAAGTTGGAACACAGCCTAAAATGCCTACTGCCAATGGTACTATTCGGCAGCCTTAGACCGGGAACTATCCTGTGGGCTCACAGGTGCTGTCCAGTGGCCACAAAAATGTTCCTTCAGATTTCATACATGCATAGTTATCACTTCGCAATTACAACCTGAGGTGATAAAGTGAATATCGGAAATAGTCCTGATGGAACAAATAATATAAACAGAACATACATTATCACCTGATTTAATCTCATATACAACATATTTAGGTGCATATCATGTAAAAATCACCAAGGGATAAGATATCGAATCTTGCTTGAATCAATACTAAGGTGGCGTGAGAGAGAGAAAGAATTCCCAGGTCTCTGAATGAGGAAAAAAAGATAAATGCCTGGATTGTCCTTCCATTTCTTTTAGGGTGGTCTTTCCTGGGTCAACATTTCAGTAAAACAGATTGCTTCCAAAGCATACAATCCTATGCTCAGGATTCACTGTGCATCTCACTGTGAAATCTGAGTCCTTAAACAAACATGGACAGAGCACTGTTATTCAACACCTTGCATGCTGTCTCATCCTTTGAATACTCTGAAATGCTTACTGGCAATGACACTAATTCCCTGTAATTTTATTCCTTGTTATTCAGAAAATGCCACTAATGGATGCATTCTAGAAATTCAAGAGAAAACACTGTCCTTCTGTTATGAATCCCTGTCACCCTAATACTTAAATGGTCTGAGTAACCCAAACACACCACTTTCTAATATATTTGTCCCTAATAACAATATGCAACACATTAGCATGTGAAGCTTTTTCCTGATGTAGAAGCAAGTTAAGGGGAGAGAGTCACTTGTTTAATTTTTGCAAGGCAGGCTGCAGTCAAGAGCATAGGAAAGGAGCCTGTAAAAATGTGGGGCCCATTATGGCTGACTGGAACAAATATGGAAACAATGTCATCTGTACATCAGAAAAGCTAATTTTCTGCAATGAGCATGTGCTGTACACTGCAGAAAAACATGCAGGGGGATGTTTTGCAGACTCTCAGTTGGGTGCAATGTACTGTCTGCATTTGATGCCTGACCTACTATGTAACCTGGCTTCTGGTAAGGTGGTCCAGCACAAAAGTGACATTCCACCTTATCTTCAAGATATGATGAAAAGTAATTTGTAGAATCATGTCTTAATTCATTACTATTACAGGATATATGGTATTGATTACTGAAGTTCTTAGCCTTCTGCTTTGAGTGAGGGATAGCTAAACAGCATAAGCCTATGTATATTTACTCAGAAATAAGCCCCACTAAGTGCAAAGGTGCTTACTCCTCTGCAACTGTACAATGGACAAGCCACAGTTCCCTCACTATTCATCCAATCACTGTGTGTTGCTCCCCACCAATCCTTGATCGGATGGTGCTCCAAACTATCCGCTACATCTTGGCGCAGCACAAGCAAGCAATCTTCATCAGAGGTGGGCCACTTCAGAAGGTCTGGGGCGGGGCGGGGCAGGAGGGGGGGTCTCATACACAGAGATTGGTAGCAAGGAAAAAGCTGCATTTCCACTCTAAAACAAGATATGCAGAGACCACGTGAATTGCTTTGGTGCAAACCTGGGATCCCCATACACCTTTGCTTTTCTCACCACTGCCAAGAGCCAACTAAATTCAGTGGGAATTTAGCAGCAGCAGCAGCAGTGGATTTGGAATGGTGGGAGTTGTAAAAGGACTGAGTGGGGTTTGTGATCTGCAGGCCGTGAGTTCCCCACCCTTGGCCTACAAGGCCGACAGGCCAAACAGGATGATTCATTGTGGGAACAGACTAGCCAATTCTGTTCCCACAATTCTGTTCCCACAATGCAATTCTTTCTGCATTGTTTAGGAACTGAGATTGTTACCTGTAAGTCATTACCTATGTCTGAATAATCACTATAAATTAAACTATTCAAAACATCATAGTCCTCTAGATTTCTGGTGGCCATTTTAGTAGATTTTTTTTTACCTTGACTACTAGAGTGACACTAAATATTTTTGATGCTATGATTTGCTAAGTGTTGTGGTCATGTTGTATTCCCAAATTTTATTTGTGACTATTTTCCAAAATTCATTAAAACCGCACAATTCATCAGAGTTTGGGCACATGACTTTACATGATTTTCTAGTCTGGGCATGTTTTGTTCAGTGGAACAAGAGCCTAACACAGCCTGATCCATGATTTGTTTTCCTGTTCCAAGATCAAGACTTTCAGTATGTAAAGTTTTTCATATATATGGTGCGTGCGTGCGTGCGTGAGAGAGAGAGAGAATGCATCATCCTTCTGGATCAAGGTAAATGTTTTTCAGGTTAAAAAGCATGCCATCTACATTGGCTTCAGCCCCAGGACCTCTGATTTCCTGAGTGCTGGGCAATCATGAGATGGCCATAGAATTTGAGGACACTGAGTAATCTGAATAACAGTTAAATCTACTTAATACACTCTCAGGCTATACTTAAGCACAGATGTTCAATACACAAACAACATTTTGAATCCAAACATGAAAATGAAGTTCTGATGTCTTGCTCTCATCTACTTTTCAGATTCAGTCAATTATTATGCATAAGTTCCTTCAATTTTCACTATATTAAATATTATAAATTTTCACTATAACTGAACCTGAACATTATGCCTGAAGCAGTGATGAACAATGGCCACAATTAACACAATAAATGACAAGTCACAATACAGTAAAAGACATTTATATCATGGTGGGTTGTTGTTATTTGTATTACTGCCTAAATTTACATAAGTATATTCAGAATGTATGTGTTATTAAATAGGAGGATTCCTTTTGAAAGACACTGAGTGTGTTTCATATTTAACACTTAGCTTATTTAACCTTTATTAGATGGCATAAATTTCCATGCAGGAACCCATGTTTATGGCCAAAAGTGAAACAGAAACTTTCTGTCTTTGAGAAGAATTCTTTAAGAGGTCACCTAATGAATCCTTATTTTTATAAGCCTGTGTTTTAAATAAAGCTACACCAAAGTAACTATGAATGCCTAAGAAATGTTAGTAAGATGTTGGCATATGTAGCTACCATGTCTGATATGAATAGACTCAGCTCTATCCAACCTACTCTGAATCAGCTCTCAGGTTTGGCCATCCTTATACTAGTTGCTTCCTCTTGCATCAACCTAACGTGAATGACAGATGTGCTACCTGTGAATTATCTTATGACTCAGTACATTTACAGAGTGCTAGTCAAAAAGAATGCTATTTTTGTATTCCCAGTTCATGCGCAGATTTGACCTCTGCCTTAGTAAACTTTGTAAACCAAAGCCAATCTTGAGCTCAGCATCAGCAGTTCTTGCCCTGGGTTTGAAAAGTAAGGCCAAGAGCAACTTAGTGGAATGGATGGTTTAAATGGATTTTCATCCATACAACGCAAGACTCCGGACTGAAAAAGAAGAGATCCACACTGACCATAATCTGTGTTTTCCGGCTCCCAACAATTGGATGGCCAAAAATAGGGTGTCTGTAAACAAAACAAAGCAAAATGTGAAATAAGTGAGAATGGCAAAACCCAAACTTTGCATATACTCAGCTACTTTTTGAAATTACCTGTTCCGGCGAGGCACTATGACTATCAACTGAACCAATGTCAATGTCATACAGCCCTGCCCCCCAGACAAAAATGGATTTGAATAACTTTAGTAGTTTGAGTTATTCATGTGTAGCAACACATAAGAACAGACATAAGGCATAATATCAGATGCAAAGGAGATAGTCCGTACTTTTTCCCCAGGAACATTTTTCACTTTCCAGTATAAGAATTTTGCCTGCTTTCCTATATCCCTTTGCACTTGTGTATGCAAAAGTTTCTAGAAAGGGCATTTACAATGGCTAGCTAAAAAAAGGCTAGTTACTTAGTTGCAGATGTTAGACTGCAGCCTCGTACCACAGCCCACCCCTGCTTTGGCCTAGTCAGAGATTGCCTGTCCGTGCTACTTCCATAAATTCAATTTATCTATATAGGGGTTGTTCACAGAATTAACAAAGGTTCCAAAGCAATCTGCACATCAAAATGGCTACAGTGATGATAATGACAGCAATGATTTACAGGCAAAGGAGCAACATTATTTATAATATAATACCTGAACACAACCCTGCAGGAAAAACAAAGCCTTTCTAGAGCAAAGAAGAAGGTGTGGGGGAAATTTTATTACAGGAATAATAGTAAGTTGAACAAGACCAATGATTATCTCTTTCCCTCCATAATTATGTGATGTTCTCCATAATTATGTGATGTTCTAGAGCAAGAAAGGAGGTGTGTGTGGGGTGAAAATTATTGTAACAGTAATAATAAGCTGAACAAGACCAATGATACATTTATCGCTTTTCCTCCATAATTATGTAATGTTTTTCACTGGATTCAAATTTCGTATGAAGAAGAGTTGAGTGCAGTTCAAAACATATTTAGCTGTTTTATTATTCTACATCTATCTCTGATTATTTCAAACTACATTTTTGTGCTGAATTGGTTGGGCCAGTATACACTTCCACCAACATTGAACCATTCCATCAGAATAGAACTCAGTCCTGGGGGAAACAAAAACCTGGTTAGCAAGTGTAAAGCCAATAAAATATTGCAGTAATACTCACCTGGAACCGGTAAAAGGTGCCATCATCCTTTAATGTTAGTACATGGTCAGAGATAGGAAAGAAATAACCATGGGCTGCCATTAGCGTTCCCAGATGAAGGGCTTCCACTGTGTCAAAGGAGACAAAAACCGCTGAAATGTTGCTGTATTCTTAATTTCTACATGAAAATATTTGAACATTGCTTCTTCTGAGAGGATTTGCATCATTGGTGTTAACTCATTATAACAAAATATGACTTATATTCTCCCCAAAGGCTATAAGCTCATGTTATACACTCTTGTTATTCTTATCATGGAACCTCTTGTTATCAGAGAGTAAACATCTGATTATGCATACTAGTGAGGAAAGATTAATGGGGAAGTGCATCATCTTCTTACTGAATTAAGTGAAGAATGCTACAGATTGTAATTTTCTTGCATCAAAGGTCTGGTTAGATCAGCACGATTACTTCAATGCCCTGGATTGCACACAAAAACAACTGATTGTTTTAAAACTCTGGTTAGTCAGAGAAGAGACAAGTTAGAGTTCTGCGTTCAAACAGCACACTAAACAACCCAAGGATAGTGTCCCTAAGTTGCTAGGCGACCCTGCTGGCAGGAGGAGCCATGCAGTGGGGCTCAGTGACTAGCCTGCTGGCTTGTCCACAAGAACACAACATTTAATTAAACAAATCAATGACAATCTTGGGTTACCACCACACAGTGCTTTTAAGCACTGGTTACTTACAGATACTACTACTACTACTACTACTACTACTACTACTACTACTACTACCACAAAAAACAGCAATCAACTACTCTAAGGACCACTTTATGCACACAAAGTGCCTCCAAGCAATCCAAACAAGGCCTCAGTGCTCCTGGAACTCACAACAGGATTTCTGTCTGTGGAGATACTACTTGACATATTTCATTTCCGCACATGACTCCTGCACCGCGAGGCATTTAGAGGCATTGCACGGATTTGAGAAGCAGCCTTAAACCTCCACACACGCAGACAATACTGTGTGTCACTTTAAAAAGTGGCCCATCTATAAATGTGCAAATGTTGTCAACATTTCTCTCCCAGGAAAAAGTCTCAAATGCCTTGCAGGAATAAAATGGCCAACACCACGTACTAAGGGATTATGTAAGTCGGGCTTCTTCAGCAGTCTGTCATAACAAGGCTCAGGTACAAAGATTATACATCACATTGTTTCAGACAAAACTGACTTTGAGTTCCAATATTTTTAGCAACAGCAATGAGGACGCACATTTGGCACCAGCATTCCCCCGAGAGAAAACTTGGATGGTCCTGCGGCAATCTGTTTGGAAGTAAACTGGGCAACCCACAAACAAACCAGAGATTTCTGCATGCCCAAGAGAACCATGAAGTATGCAGAAGTGTATCTCATTAAAATGACCCTGCTCCCTAAAAAGGGCATTTTTATGGCAACAAGAAAGCTGTGCATGTATGTTTTGGGTTCCCATTGGTCCTATGATTAGGTTTGTTCCCTCCTCCCAGGAAAAGAAATCACTTGGGAAGTACAAAATAAAGGTGCATAAATAAGGACATTTCACTTGAGTTCATTGTGTGCTCTATTTATCGGTGGGTGACCAGTGAGTAGACCTCAATGAAGTGAACTTTCGGCTTGTGAGCGTGGCACATGGGGACTGGCAGCACATGCCATGGCTTTGAGCACATACAGGAAAGTAAATTTCCTAAAACTCCACCATCATGGTACTTGGTAAAGGATGGTATATAAAAGCTTTGAATGAATGAATGAAAGAGATCCTGCAAAGCACTTTGGAATGAGCTGTCACAACGGCTCCTTGCTGCTTAATGACAGTGCTTAGGCTTATACCTGAGAACTGAGCACGACAGCTACCCCAAGGCATTGTTGCCCGTCAGCCACCTACCCAGGATGAGCCCTGGGAAGCTCTTGCCACTGTCAACCCTCCTCAAAGTCTGGCTTGATCTGATCTGGCTGATCCACGGACTGCTTTCTTGGGGCTGAAATGAAGCCCAAACGCAGGTGTGGGCTCGGTGACTCCCCCCAGCCCCAAGTGGCTCCCAAGCAGCCCAAGCCTCCCCTGCAGGCCCGCAAGCTGCACTCAGAGCAGAGCAAGAGAAGGCAGCGCCCAGCATGCTTTGGCTACAGCAGTCCTGAGGTCTTGCTTGCCAGCCCAGCCTCATGGGGAAAGACGTGTGCAGTGCGCTGCCCCGTAATTCTTCGATACCCCAAGGGCACAGACTAGAGGATACGCTGAACAAGGAGGATGTAGTTTCTCTACCAGAAAGTAGTTTTTCTCAACCATGGGCTCCCAGCTGGCCTACAATTCCCATCAACTCCAGCAAGCATGGGCCAGTGGTCAGGGATTGTAGCCAAAGATAACTGGAAAACCCAGAGTGAGGAATGGCTGCCTCCTGTTCCTTTTCAGAAGTTTTCCTGGTTGTTTCCTCATTTCATATTAAAAAGTGAGTGCTCTCCATAGCCCCTCAGAGGTGAAGCCCTCTCCTACTTTTGTCGCAAAGGACCACCTCCCCACAGAACAGCAACACAAGAACAGGTGCCACAGCTCCATCTGAATGTGTCTTGTGAATGCCATTACGGCCACAGTCAAGTATTTTTTTATTTATTGTTTGTTACCAGTAATTTCCTGAAGATGTTTATGGGTTGCTTTGCATGTACCCAAAGCGATGTGCATAAAACTACAAGCCAATATGAGTATATGATTAAAATACTAATATACGACAGGCTTTCCCTTTTCTTTACTGAGTAACATACTCATTATTCATTCAGAGAGCCACATTAACATCTTGCCGCAGGGCCATTTCTAAATATAATTGATTAATAAAAAATTATAGAAGGAGCACCTGGAACTGGAGATAGGACAAACTCTTTTCATATTGAAATTCAGCTAATAAATACTTGAATAGAATCCCGTAGTTTCCACTCCAGAATGGTATTCTGAGCATAATGGAACATATTTTAAAAAAAACTGATTTTCAGAACTACAAATATAGCTTCCACTTCCAAAATATAAATATAGCTTTTACTTCATGGTTACTATAGTAGTTGAAAGCTAAATCTCTGAGATCTCCTTTGATCTGCATTTTGTGAATAGACGTTTTCAATTTACCAGGGACAATTTAGAGCAGATGTTTCATTAAAGTGCTCTTCCAGCAACTCAGGCAGGCAAGATTACTGGGCATTTATTTACCTTTCTGTGCAGGTAGGACAGTGGTTCTCATTACCAAGATATAACAGGTTTTTGTCACAGGTCAACGAGACATTTCCCTGTGCTCCCAAACTTTCCTTCTCTTCAAGATAAATACATATGCTTGGCATTTCAGGAAGTCTGTTGGGAAAGGTGGTTTTGAGATATGGCAACTGGCAATAAGAAGCACTGCCTATTAATTTGTTTTTAAAGCCCCATGAAAAATAATTGTTGGCATTGCTCCAGTCCTGTATGTACTCTCTGCTTAGTCACATTCAGACTCAAAGTTTATTTCTTTCCTAGAGGAAAAGAATATACCATCACATAATACAGGAAACATAGAAACATAGAAAACAGAGTGAGTCAGAAGGGGCCTCCCGGGCCATCTAGTCTGACCTCCGGCACCAGCTGGCTCCGCTCACGACATGCCCACCATGTGGACGTCCAGCCTCTCCTTGAACACCCACACCGATGGGGCCTCAACCACCTCCCGCCCTGCCATTCCTCGTTTACCTAAATTGTGCGGCAAAGGTGGCTGTGGAGGAAGCAAAAGGCCTGGAGGAAGCAAGAGGAGAGGAGTCCCTCAGGTGTGTCCTCCTTCTGAAGTGGCACTGCTAGGGATGGACCAGTGGGGGCAGCTCCAGGGACCTTCTCAAACTGGGGGGAGGTAACAAGTGGGGTCCCACAGGGTTCAGTCCTGGGCCCAGTGCTCTTCAACATTTGTGTTGATGATCTGGATGAGGAAGTGCGAGGTATGCTTATCAGATTTGCAGATGACACAAAACTGGGAAAGATAGCTAACACTCAGGAAGACAGAAACAAGATTCAATGTAAGTTGAAGTGCTGGGCTGGGCTGAAAACAAAAGAATGGTATTTAACAGGGGCAAATGCCAAGTTCTGCACCTAGGAAAAAGAAACCAAGTGCATTGTTACAAGATGGGGAATACTTGGCTCAAGTGCAAGTGAAAAGCATCTTGCAATTGTTGTAGATCACAAGCTGACAGGAGAAGGGGAGGCGAAGTGAGCCCAGCTCTGCTCAAAAAAGGCTTTGCACAGGCCTCTGCTCACTTCTCAAATAGCCCTGCTCAAATGCTTGTGACATCCAAAACACCATCTTCTCAAGTCCTGCTGTCACAGCAACAGTCACATCCCCTCATAAATGCATAATTGCTCCTATAGGCAGAATCACAAGTGGAGTTCAACTTATCAACTAATATAAAAAGCAGAGTTGCCCATAATATTTAGAACCAGAGGTCCTAAAATAGTTTCTTTTTCCAAGATTGCCTAGCTTTAAATCTTTCTGTTACTGTTCCAGTTCTGTCACTAGCTGACATAAGAACAGTTTCAAAATCTAGCATTAGCATATAATTAAAACTAAAAGATTAATAGAATGATATTTTTAAAATGATGAATGCCATATCACAGCTGGTGCTTCTGGTAGCAAAGGACAGAGGGCCTGTGATATTCATCTACCAGAACCTCAGATGTATTTGTAAGCACTTAAATGGTATAAAAGGGGTAGGGGTGGGGAGCTGCCAGAACACTAGAATGCGCTATTCAAGCACAGCTGTTGGTAGCCATTTAAACATGACAGAAAAGAAGGAACTGTACTACCAAAGGAGAGCACAGATTTGCATACATTTTGCATATGCTAATTTATATGTATAAATGCTAACTTAGAAATGTTGCACAAATGGCTAATGTCCTCAGGAAAGCTTACATTACAAATCCAGGCAACAAAAATTACCAAAATGAAAAAAAACCAATAGTAAACATTAAGAAAATTGAAAACATTGAGGAACTAGCAGTAAAAGTAATAATCAAGCACATATATTAAATGCCTGCTTAAAGAAGAAGATCCTAACCTTGCATCTAAATATATGCAGTGAAAATAGCAGGTGGCTCTCACTGGGAAGGGGGGCCACTGCAGAGAAGGTTCTTTCCCTGTAAGTCACTTGTTGCAACATTAGGGGTGGAAGTACCCAGAAAAGAACCTCCAAAGATTATTTCAACAATTGGGCAGAACATAAATAAAAAGACAGCCATTCAGGCAGATTAGTCCTAAACTGTTTAGCGCTTTAAAGGTAAGCATGAACACTTTGAATCAGACCCAGAAACTGACTACCTGTGCACTTGATGCCACACTGGAGTGGCAGGTGCAAAGTGTCCTGTCTCAGTAAAAAGGCTCCCAGCTCTATTCTGCACTAGCTACAGTTTCTGGACTGTCTTCATGGGTAGCATCGTGTATAATGCATTGCAGTGATCCAGGTGGGAGGTTACCCAGGGCCAAAGAATGTCATCCAAAGGAAAGAAAATGCACTTTGTGCCACTGAAGCTATTTGGCCCTCCAAGTGACAGAGCAGAATATATAACATTCCCCACAATGGTGGGATGCATTGCATGGAATGAAAGGATATTGTTCTTCTTTGAATCCCACTGGAAGAATTGGATGGGCGAAGTTTAATCCTGCTTCCCAGAGCACATTTGTGTGCATCAGGTTTACACATGCTTGCACAAAGGTAAAGGAATAACTACGCTACCTAACTCCATTATGCATGATGATGTGGACATTTTGCCTGGCCCTCAAATATTATTAGTCTAGACTGTGGAACCCATCCAGAATGGGTGCTTATATAAATCATTTTAAGCTTAATGCTCTAGAAACACCTCTCCATAGTTTCCATGTTGTCTGCTTTTGTTGAACACTGTCATCTGGACTGAATAACCTGTAACATGCAGTTGAATGAATGCTATTGCCCAGGGCAGCAGGTTTGCACCAGGGAGACCTGCATTCAAAATCCAGCTTGGCCATGAAGCTGGCAAGATAGTCATGAGCTAGTGACCGTCTTTCAGCCTAGTCTACATTACAGGCTTGCCAAGATGATAAAAAGGGAATAGCCCCATGAAAGTCGCAATGAGCCGTTTGGAGATGTGCACCAAAGGAGTTACACGGACATGGTGCTATGTCCTCCATGACAGTCAGGTCAATGGGCTTATCTCCACTCATCTTCTCAGGTGGGAGGATGACGGAAGAAGGCTATAGTATTATTACATCTACACAGAGGTAAATAAATAATAGAAGGGGGGGGGATTTCCAGGAGTAGTGTATGTCCTTTGGAAACCTCTGTCACTAGATTTGGCTTTCATTGAAACATTTCTAACCTTGCATAAACAGAGCCCAATAACGGCTCAGAAATGAAATCCCAATTGTGAATTGCTGAAATTCAGGGATCAGTTCCTCTGAAACTGTTTTCTGAGAAGGCTCTATACCAGTTTACTCTGGCGACAGAAAACAGCAACCTATCCGACTGGAATTCTTGGGACAATATAGAATAGCAATTGCTGCACAGGCGTTCAGGTTAATCCTAGTTTTTTGAAGAAAACTGAACACTTCTTATATAACATCTCGTGGGGAAATTAATGGCTATCAATATCAAGGAACTTGGCCTTGGTTCACACAAGCAGAGGCCCATTTCTGCAATAAATCTTGATGCTTTGAAAGAGAATTTGCTACAGTATTATCAACAGAAATATATCATAACCTCCAGAGTGCTTTTGGAACATCAGGGATAACTTAGTTTAGTAGTTCCCAACCTAAGAAAGAGGGTGATACATGAAACACACCCAACTCCTGCTGCCAGATGGGGAGAATAGCAACAGAAGGCACAATCAGGAAAAGTCTGGTTTGAAATATAGTGGTACCTTGGCTCATGAATCTGTTCCAGGACTCTGGTCGTGACCCAAATTGGTCGTGAGCCAAGTCAAATTTCCCCATAAGGGTCAATGTAAATAAGGTTAATCCATTCTGCAACTATTTTTTACTCACAAAAATTTGAAGCAAAGTAGCAAAGAACAACGAAGACTGTGGTCACCTTCCCCCCGCCCCCAGTGATTGTGCAGGGGTGGTGGGGGGACGGGCATGATCGCGGGCGCACGGGGGGGAGGCGGGTGCACTCAGGCAGGGAACATGGGCGCAATCACAGCCATCTCCCCCGCTCCAGCACGACCGTGATCATGCCCGTGCAGGGAAGACGGGTGCCTTTGCGATCGTCACCTGATGCAGAGTTTGTGACCTGCAGCAAAATTTTTATGCACTTTCTGTTCACAACCCAATTTGGTCGTGAACTGAGGTGTTCATGAGGCAAGGTAGCACTGTACTTCTCTCCTGAAGGTTTATTTTAAAACTTCTCAGTCAAATGTTTCCCAACAGAAAAGAGAAGCAGGGTTGCTTTAGTTTAACTAAAACAAGTGCAAGCTGGATGAATAATAAGAGCTATTTGTGGTTGTTAGCACATTAGCAACATACCACTGAATCTCAGCAGTGTGAAGATGAAATCTCTTGGTTCGCCTGTAAAGCCGCAAAGCACTGTACACCCCGACATTAAAAACGACCCCTGCTGCTCAACTTCTAGGTGCTTCTGCAAAGTACTTAAGAATACACTTGCCATCACCGGAGGAAGTAGCTGAATACGGAGTGCCAGAAAGCATTTCTGATGAATTTTTAAAATTTCTACCACAAATCTATTTGTGTAGCACTTATTTTACACAGTGCTTTGTAATCTTCATTGCATTGGCTCCAACAACAAACCAGCTCTAATTAGAGCAAACCTGCTCTAATTGTTAGACAGTATTGGGTCTGAGCTCATGATAAAATTGGAATTAAGCTTAAACAGTAGAGGAAAAGGAGAGAGAGGACACACTCAGTTTGCTTGTAGAATGCCCTTCTCAAAGACGCTCTCCTGGCGCCAACACTGAGGACTTTGGGGTGCCAGGTGAAGGACCTATTTCTTTTCCCAGCTTTTCAGTCTTTCAGTTTCAAAAAGTATGTTAGTCTTAAAAGATATTTGTCGAGCTGCTTGTTTTTATCTTGTTTTACTTTAGTAGTAGTAGTAGTAGTAGTCGTGGTGGTAGTAGCATATTTATTCAATTATACCTATTCCCAGTGCTAGAACTAAAATCAGCTTACAAAATTAGAAACTTGTGCAATTAAAAAACATCAATAGAAATACAGAAACATAAAAATATACTCAAATTGGCTAGAATATTAAAATCATAAAAAATACCAAAATTAAAACAGCAGTAAAAACAACGTAGAAATAGTCCAACTTGGACTTTCTTCTATGTTAAACAAATGTTTTTATACTTTGGTTTACAATGTTACTGTTTTGACGGTTGTCAGTTTTGCTTTGTTAAGTGTCTAAATACCTTTACTTATTTATTTAAAACATTTTTATGCCGCCCCCATCGCAACGAAGCCTCGGGGCGGCTTTGCCTAGAACAGCATGGAAATGCAATATATGAAACAAATAAATGAAAAAGAGACATCAGTAAGTAGTAACAAAGAACCCTGTTTTCAAGGGTTTTTCTACAAAGGAGACCTATAAAGAAAATTCCCTATTGGGCAATGAGTAGGGGCAGAAGAACAGGTGAGGAATGAGTGCCGGAAAAGTAGCATGCCTCGTCTGGAAGGATCCTTGATTCTAGTCTGCACTTTTCTCATATCGCTCTTAGGACATGATATTTGATCTATGGCCACCACAAGTGCTTAACAGTAAATGCCCCTGCAGGTCCTACAATGGCCTAGGCTTTTCTAGTCACCTTCTATTAGACACTCCTGGCAGAAGGCTCGTCTATATTCAGAGCCAGCCCTGCCAATTAAAGTAACGCTAAGAAGCATTCATTATCGGCCAAGCATTTGCTCAGAGCTGTGTGTTTTCCATTTCCTGATAGTAAATGGATGGCAGTTGAATGGCGTGGGTAGGGTCAGAGAGATAGTAAAGGCCACGCGTATCATGAATGCCGTACGGCATGGTCTCACATCTGCACGCTTTTCTCATGGCAGTTTTTCAAACATTTTGGGAAAGATTTACACTTGTGCTTAGAGGAGATAATACTGGGTTACAGGAGTTGCCACAATGCTTTCTTTATTTATTTAAAACATTTCTATGCCTCCCCATCGCAACAAAGCCTTGGGGCGGTTCACAAAGAATAAATAATAATAATAATAATAATAATAATAATAATAATAATAATAATACAATTTAAAAGAAAAAAAACCTTTAAAAACCCCCGGTGCATTCTTTAGGAATCATTACATGCATTCTGCCACTTTAAAAGTAAAAATAGGGACACTCGGGTGCAAAAGTGCATATGGCAGGGTCAGAGTCTAGCAGTCCAACATGATGGCCCTGGGCCAACAAGGGGCCCTTGATTCCAAAGTATCACAGATTTTAAGTGAAAAATAATGGTGCTTGCAAGTAGATGGTTCCAGGTGACAAAAGATGTTTAACCGTTGCCCTGGAAATTCGAGGAATGGCTGGCCAGGGGAGAGCAGCACAACCTCACTGATGACTGGAAGTCCTCAGTTTTAAAAGGTGGGAATACCTCTGAGGGAGATAATCAAAGAGGGACACAGAGAGAGAGAGTGGGAGACAAGGTCGGTGTTCTGATCATTACAAGACAGATTATCTGGCTCTGTCATGCAACTAGCCCACCCTTTAAATGCCCTAAGTGCTACAGTTTAGTGAAAATAGTATAACCGATGTTCCTTTTGGTCTGAGAGTCTGTTCTGTATGCTAAGCCTTGTTTTCTGTCTACAATACCTGTCCTTTTGACCTATGAATGCAATAATCCATGTGCATATTTAGTGAAACCCCCAATGTCCCTGTTGCAGAGTCCTTCCCTACAGATCTCTTGTATGATGCCAACACTGCTTGGAGTTTTGGAGATTTTATAACAATTAAATATGCCCTTAGCCCAACCATGAAGGTGTGGAACATCAGGGAGTGGTGACCTTGTATCTCATAGAAATTGCTCATATTTCCTATATTGATATAAGCATTGGAGAGCACTTCTGCATTACGAGAGGAGACAGGCATCACAAGAGGCTCATAAAGACACCAAGTAAACAAATAAAAGCAATGGACCAAGTTGCTAAGCCAGACCTATTAAAGTGAATAAAATACATAGATATACATTATGTGGCTATTTTGCCACTTAGAGGTCACTGGCCCCATTTCAGAATAGGCTTTTAGGAAGGAAGTTCAGCTAGGAACACATGTGGTGATTTCCCCCTAACGATACATTTCCACTGTTCTTTTATTTGATTTAGAGTACAGACTACATTTTAGATGAGAATGTTACTGATTGGCATCTTTGCCATAACTCTGTTTGTCCAGTGATCTTTTGCAGTAGGTAAGGAAGGACAGACATGGTTCCCTGCCACTCATGGCTTCACTAAACATGCAGAGGCTGGTCTTGCAGTATAACAGTGTCCATCTAAATTACAAAGGGTGCACACAAAAACAGCTGAACAATGCCTAGAAATGCAGAGATCCCTGACACAACGTTCTGAAAAATGTGGCAGTCCTGACCAGGATAGGAGTCAAAGGAGGAGGAGAAGTAACACAGCAGGTGTGTGAAACAGCCTGCCAGAGTTTTATGTATGACAGTCAGCGACGGGTCTCTATAGCCAGGAGCAAAGTAATGCTGAAGCTACTTCTGGCCATATTTCCACTCAGTATCCTTCCCACCCCACCCCCCAAAATGTTCCATGTATGAGAAGAAAAATGTAGGTATCCATATCTTTCCTCCTATGAAGCCAGATTTCTTGTCAGGGTAGTTCTCAGAAGGGGAACTTTAGCATCCCCTCCACTGTATTTAAGTCAATGTACAGGCTAGACAGTTTTTGCTAGGGATGTCATCTAAACTTGCACAGGATGATTTGGGGGATATATTCCCTCTTTTTGTTAGAAGATTTGCAGTGTCATATCTGAGCTCATTAAGAATTCTAGAATGGACAGCATCAGCAACTAATGATTAAGTTTCAGTTTGTCTATGCTGTTTCCCTCAGTTCTTCAGAATATCTTCCTGAATACACTAGTTCAGGTACAAGAATCAGTGAAGACAGATGAAAATAATTCATTCAGGTTGTCCACAATCTCTTTATAGTCCTTTAGTACTACATTGTCATTTAACAGTCCAATGGCTTCCCTAGTTGTTTTTCTCTTCAGATACATTTAAAGAATCAGTGTTCAATGACTTTGATGTTACCAGCAGCCTTTCCCCCATTTTTTACTGTCTGCTTGCATCTGCTTGTGCAAGCTCGTTCTACCATTTGTTTTCCTCATTTGTGCAAGACTTCCATTTTCTGAAGGAAGCCTTCTTTTCTTCAATAGTTTCCTTGACCCTGTTCATTAAACAACCTGATCTCTCAGACTTGATGCTACCTTTCCTAACCTGCAGTACACATTCTATCTGAGCTTCCATTCATTATGGTTTCAAAAAACCTCCCAGCATTTTGAAAGTATTTAATCATCCTGACTACTCCTTTCAGCTGCCTTCCTGTTCCCTTTGACTATTCCTGTTCCCATTTCTTCTGAAGTCAAATGTGAGTGCACTGGACTTCCTTTTTCCACTTGAGTACACACTAAATCTGATAGCACTGTGCTCTGATAGCACTGTTTCCAATAATATTTACATCTTTTATTAGGTCCTGGATGACATCACTCAGGATTAAGTCCGGGGCAATGTTCAATAGCCAACAGTTCAGGGCACAGGCATTCAAGGCATTCAGAAATTTAATCTCTGTATCATGATGGGAGGGCTATTGAAGTCACAACCCTTCCTCATTGCTTTTGTTTGCCATGTTAAAATCATCCCAAGGATTCTGATCTGACAGACAATAGCTTGTGTCCAGCACTCAATTATTTTTGGATACCATTATTATCACAATGCTTCTCTGGAGGAATCTGCCCATCCAGTTTTTCTACTCTGCTCAGCTCTATGCCCTCTTCTACACACACAGCCACACTTCCTTCCTTTGCTGGACCTTCCTACAGAGTTTATATCTAGAGACACCAGTATCCATGGGTTTTTTTCACTCCACCAGCTTTCCACAATACCCACTAAAATTTGGGTCTCCTTTAAAACCAAGCACTCCAACTCTCCCACCCTGGTTTGGATGATTCTAACACCTGTACGCATCTCTCTAGCACATGCATCTTCCACTCTGGTGCTCTGCCCTTTTTTGGGTGGTTATCATGTTTCACCACAGTTTTCTGGTTTATGCCCTCCCTGTCTCCATTTGAGCAATGAGAAGGGAGATGTAGAATGGAAGATGGAGGGAAGAAAGGTTAAAGACAACTCTGTTCACACAGCTCTGGGGGGGATGCAGAGGGAGCAAGCACCGGCTGCCCTGCCTCATGGGTGAGCTCTTGAGGCAACATTTCTAGAGTGAGCAGAGCCAGAGGCTCAAGGGCACTCAAGAACAACCAGAAATACACACACAGAAGCATTCACAGACCTCTTTCAACTATTAGTTCCTGCATGAAATGTCCAGGGATCTGATAGAAAAGTGTATGGTATGAACTAGCAGCCCAGTGTCACTGCTGTGATCAGAGATTCTGGGATCATCCTAGTTCTGTGAAGCATCTCCTATTATCTTGCCATCATGACCATAACATGGACAAGTGCGAGCTTGAATAACTTCCTTTAGAGCATAGAGAATTCAATGCATAAAAATAATGCACTTACCTGGGTCTTCTATAGACAAATTCTTTGTTAACCATTGAACAATGTCTGAACCTAGAAAAAAGTATAATACTAATTAAAATACATTTGCGTTATTTAAATGTCTATGTAATTCTAGTGACATAAATTCATTTATTTTTACACTGCGCATCGGCTAAAAGGTGCAAATCAAAAAAAGCCCATTTCCCTCTCTGTACTTGAGAGGCCTCCCTTTATTTCTGGAAATGGTCCAAATTCTGCTGTGAGGAGCAGTTAGGCTCTCACTCTGGAAATAGCTCTTCACCTGCAGAAAGCCAGGCATCCAGAGTGAATTCTGTTGGGTCTGAACACTGCCCTGGTGCTACTGAAGGAGCAGAACGTGATATGAAGGCCTCTCACAGCAGAATGAAGCGTTGCACCCCACATTTGTATCTAGCTACTGATATCTGCTCATGGATTTTCTCCTCAAGCATTATCCTTGCACCAATTACAATTTGATTTGTAAGCCTTATATGCATCAATTACAATGTGATTGGGAAGTTAGCAATCACACAGATGATTTTGCTTACAACTCCCAATGTCCCGTTTGTCTAGGGCTGCTGGGAGCTGTGGGCCAAAACATCTTAAGGGCCATAAGATGCCCCTCCTCGTCACTCCCTTTGGAGTTCTACCCAAGTCTCTGAACTCCTGTGGATCCACTAGGGGAAAAAGTTCATTGGCAAAATGTGCACAAAACCTTGGCTAACAAACCATTCCCAAGTTCTCGTTTAATTACAAATTCTAATTACATTCTCAGTTACATAACACAGTATTGTGAATACAGAGTAACAGGCAAATATGCTGAAGATTATTATTAAGTTGCCACAAACTTGTCCACCCACTCCCAACAGAGGTGGCATCACCTTCCCCTAAAGACATAACATGCACACACAAGAATTCTGACTTGCGCTGATTATATTTAGATCTGTCGGTTTCCGTGGTGGTCAGGGAATCAAGTTTCTGTTAAACTTTTCACAAGATGCAGTTCACAAAGAAGGAGTGTGTGTGTGGGGGAGGGGGGGCTCTCTTTATATGTAACACAATGGCCAACAGAATCAGCTTAGAGGCTACCAAGTATTTCTGTGAAAATTTCAAATCAGGGCAGTCTACATGCAGGTAAAAATCAGGGGAGAAGCTAAAGGTTTGTCTCTAAGCCGTCGGCAAGTCATTTTAAACGGCTATTCGTGGATTTGAAACTGTTTAGAGTACAAGCCTATGCATTCATACCATTATGGTGACTTCCGGCAGTGCTAAAGGTGCTCAGGGACTTCAGTTTAGCATCAGCGATCCGCAATTTCTCATTGTGAACTCCATCTATTCAACATAGTGTTGTGCCACCACAAATCAGTGGCACTTGTCAATATATGAAGTACCTGGCAATGGTCATATATTTTACCTGCTTTTACTCAGCATTTTTCCTGCCTTTTTAAAAATCCATCCAACATAGGGACACAGCTGCAAAGAGCCCAGAGATCTTCAGCTAATGGACAGTATAGAAATAAACTAAATAAATATTTTCTTGGAGTTGCTAATTATGATCACCAAATCTGTTCTATTAAACTCACTTCTTCACTGAGGTTAGGGTGTATTTTACCATCTTAATCCTCATCCACATAGTGCTAAACTGATTATACAAAATCTCTCAGCAATGCAATATTTTAAATTATATGGGCCTCACAATTATCCTTTCTGCAAAGAAATATTTACTCCAGCATCATCAGTATACCCTTTGATTACAGTTAAATGTCAGTGATTTTTTAAAAAATGCTTGCATTTACATTCATGTAATTCTAGAGTTAATTAGCAGTCAAGGGAATCAGCAGAACACAAATAAGGGTGGCTACTTACGCATTAGCAAAAACAAGGGCAAAAGAGGACACAAATTTGAACAAAATTTGCATATGCTAATCTCATCTGTAATTGCTATAATTTAAATAGAGACAACTCTCACCAGGGTGGGAAGGACCTGCACACCTGCTGAGTCCAGAGGCACACCTGCAAAATCCTTGTGCTCCCATCTTAAAGTTTTTAGACTTGAACAGGTCCTGGGCTGGGCAACCCTTCAAATACGGAGCACTTCAAGCAGAAAAGTGACCTCTGGCAGCCTGCAGAGAGAGGACTGTTCTGTGTAAAATAGGATGTGTGGCTACACCAGCACAAATATCTCTATTTTCAGCAGGATGTGTTTCTATATTTCTGCATGCTGCTTCTGTACATGACATATACCTACATTTTTCAATATTTGAAAAGACACAAATAAAAGAGGAAATCAAGGCTTCCTGCAAGCACTTGTCTGGCCACTGTGTGCCCAGAATGCTGGGCTGGAAAAGCTTTTGGACTGAACCAGCGCGACTCTCCTTCTGTTCTTGATGCAGCAGTGGGAAGCATAGCAGTGGGAAGCATAGCTGCCTCATGCTGTGATCCTAGTTTCAAAAAAGTGCATGCACAAGCGTGCACACAGAAACACACACACGTCAAATTAGAAGCAAAAGAGCTACCCATGCATTTAATATAATGCTCTTTCTCATATCATATAATATAATAATATTAAAGTTCATCCTAATACTTGCCCTGATACACTTCTAGATTTACAGCAAACTGATAAGTTGAAATGGTGGGTTTCCTCCATTTCATTAGCATCATCTGACAATATAAAGATACTTTAAGTAAACTTTGCTCTGCTTGTACTTTCTCCTTAAAGAATTACTTTGATCAAATTGATCCCAGTTGTTGCTGAAAATACTAAAGGAGAAAACATTTCTTATAAATTCATGCTATTTCTGATGCAATGGCAGGAACACATTATTTTCCTTACTTTCTGTTAAATTCTCTTTTTTAAAAGTAAGTAAAGTAACTAGTCTATTCCCTGCCTCTCCATATCTAATGTGTTAAGCCAATTACCCCAGAGTGTTTATGCGATAATTATGTCTAGGACATGTGCAAAAATTCATTTGTTCCCTGAAGGTGGTCCAGCTCTGAGTTTTAACTGAGTGCAAATTTTCACAGCTCAGTTGCAAGGAACTTGTGGGGGGTGAGGCGGGGGAAGGAGTGCGGGTAGACTGGGAAGCACAGGAACAGACCAAGTTCTGGAGACTATTCTATGAGGCTGCATTAATGGTGTCACAACAATGCCATGTTTTCACATCTTCTCCAAGTTGTACCCACACATAAGCAAAACTGATTTCTTTCTCTAAAGAGCATCAGTAGCACTCTGCAATTTGCACCTCAGTAACTTCTTCCAAAATGCACTAACAGCTGTTTGTGACTGTTATTTTTCCAAAAATAAGGAGTTTTAGTCATCTGAGGATGTTTCAACATGGCATTTTCACTAACAATAGCCAGAGTCCCAGTGCCAGGGCAGTTTCCAAAGGACAGCATTGTTAAAAAGCAAAAACCAATAGAAGAAGAATAGGTCTGCCAGTGCACTAGCCACCAAAGCCAGTTACTAGCCACCAAAGCCAAATACTGACTGGGTTCAGACAACACATTAACTTACACCCAAGAGTTGGGTATGAGTTGAAAGTGGGTTGTCATGGGTTGTTCTTGAACAACATAGGCTGCTGTTGAAATTTATTTATTGATTGATTGATTTATTTATGAAATTTGTATGCTGTCTAATTACTAACGTCTCTGGACAGCTAACAGCATAAATAAATTGACGAGCCACTCTGGCTGCAAATACAATAATAAAATTCAATATTAAAACATATTAAAATATTGATTAAATAAAAAGGTCTTAACCTGGCGCCAAAAAACATATAATGACGGTGCCAGGCAGACCTCTCTGGGGAGCGCATTCCATGGTCAGGGTGCCACCGCAGAGAAGGCCCTCCTCTGGGTACTCTGTCTCCTATCATCTTTCACAGAGGGTTCCCGGAGGAGGAATTCTGTTGCCAATCTCAGGGGGCGGAAGGGCAAATAGGGAAAAAGGCGTTCCTTAAGGTATCCTGGTCCCAAGCCATTTAGGGCTTTATAGGTAATAACCAGCACCTTGAACTGAGCCCGGACTTCAGTGGGAAGCCAATGGAGCTGATAGAGGACTGGGTTTAAATGAGAATAACGCCCAGTCCACGACAGCATCCTGGCAGCTCTATTTTGAACCATCTGATGTATCTGGACTGTCTTCAATGTGCATTATCTGAATCCGGCTGAGATAATTCATAACCCAGCAACAAACTATGGGCAGCCCAAGGAAGCCAAGCTCAGCTCACAATCACCGCTGTTGAAGAGATGAGTCTCAGTTCTCCCCATGATGTCTCCTGAGACAACTCCTGGAGGACTGAGAAGGAGGGAGATGTTGGGATGAAGAGGAGTTTTCACAGTGAGCCTGATCATTTCTCAGGCACACCAAAAACTGTGAGCCATGAAAACTACAAAGGGTTGCTTGCAATGATATTTGAACCCACCCCATGGGTTCTCTTCATGATTTGCTTCCAGGTAACAAGCCATGGCTTGTTAGCACAGCTGGGTTCAGACACAATAACCCACATTTCAGGAACAACCCACATGCAATTGATGCTCAGTTGTTGGTTGTCTGAAGGCAGGGCTTCAATCAGATGATCAGATTACCAGATACTTGGGACTGAGAACAGGACTGCCAACATGCCATACGTGACCCCCCTCAGGCATGGGGAGTTAACTTATACCACATTACACTATTTGTTCATCTGGACTGTGTGCTCTGACTGGCTCCCCAGGATCTTATTCAGAGGCCTTTCTGCTACGTAGGGTTTCTGCTAACCCTAACCCATTTTCAACTGGAGATGCCAGGGATTGGAGCTGGGACTGGAGCTGAGACCTGCCGTAGGCATAACTTGTGTTCTGCCACTCAGCTGTGCAGTCTCCACATTACAATAGGCAAGTCTGTCTGTGGTTTTGTCCCCATGTAGCCTCCGTTAATGTTATGCTATTGCCAGCTGCACTGGGTCCCCGAGGCTTTACTCAAGTCTCACTGACATCAGCAAATCCAGCGGCATCCAGCACTGAAATGTGTGGCAACTCGAGAGGGAAAAGCACCACCAGAGGACAGATCAAGCTGGCTCTCCCCACACCTGGCCTGGCACAGAAGGTTGCTCGGGCTGGGAAGCAAAAATGCCAGTTGCTGCACTGCAGCTCTACCTGGCTGGGGTGGAAGACAATTGAGAGGGCTTTGCTGGTGCTTTCCACTGATTCACTCTAGCAGCAAGTTATATGCAAAATGTGTCTTATGTTTTGATTGGTGCATTTGTGCATCATATCATTCCATCATGACAATTTGCCAGAGAGGGTTGGTTGTTCTGCAAAGTGTCCACAATGACCCTGACAGATGATGGGGCGGGCAGGCGGGCGGTCTGGCTGGCTTGCTGACTTGTTTGTTGTTAAGCTTATATACCACAACCTATAGCCCAGGGGTCTCAAACTCTCAGCCCGTGGGCCAATTGCCAGGATGGGAGGGCACGGGGGAGGGGCCCTTGGCCTTCAAAGCGCCGGTGGTGCCCGGGCCGGCTGTGGGATGAGCGGCCCCCTCACCCCCACAGTGGTGGAATACTTGATGCGGCCCAGCCTCACCCAGACTCTACTTCCAGCGGCCCCCAGGTAAGTTGAGTTTGAGACCCCTGCTATAGCCCAATTCAGAGCTCTCTGACCACTTTGCTCCCTCCCTGACATTCCTCCAGGTGCTATCCCAGAACACACTGCAGGAGTGGGAAAGCCTGTGCCGACCTCCCCATCCACTGCAAATGCTGTTTTGTGGAGTGGCAGACCAAAGCAGTGGCCGGGCTCTTGCTCAGTGAGCTGCTGGTCACAGGGCTTTACCCTCAGTGGCTCCGGCAGTCCAGTTCGGAGAACACAACCCCCCACTCTGAGTGAAACACACCCAAGACCAGCTCATGAGTTTTCATCATGGCTTGTGTGAGGGGAAAGAAACAAGCCACCATGGGTAAACTGGGGTGGGTTTGCTCAACACCAACAGCTGCTGCTGGTTGGTTGTCCTGTCATAAAAACCAGATCACTGATTTTTATGTTGTTGTTGTTGTTGTTGTTGTTGTTGTTGTTGTTGTTGTTGTCATTAAGATAGGATCAACTGATGCCACTCAGGCACTGCTTCTCTTCAGTCAGCTAGATGTAGAATTAACATAGCAGTTCCACATTCCCAGGAGCAGCATTCTGTATAGATGTGCGTGTATTCTAAAGTTATTCCCGGATAAAACACATTCTGCCGCACCCTCTTGCACTTGTCTCTTGCATTAGTAGCTTCCTCTTGGCCCTTTTTTTTTACATTGATTTCTGCTTGCTTCCTGTTTACTCTCATTGGCCTTCCTAAAGTTAACCCTTAGTGAGTTTCTGTTTCCTGTGTGTGTGTGCATAATGCTTTAATTATTGATTTTCTCTGCAGCCAAGGCAAGTACTCATTCATTTCATTTCATTTCATTATTTCATTTTTACTCCAGTTCAATATAATTTTTATGAGCACCATTTTGCAATGGTAATAATAAATAATGAATAAATGTTCAGGCTACAACAAGGAAACCATAATTAGCAATCTGACTTTACACATGTCTTCTCAGAAATAAGTCTCAGTGAGTCCAGTAGGATGTACTTTCAGAGTAAATGTGCACAGAATTGCCTAATGATCATGCTTGCATGTGCATGTCTGTGTGCACACGTATGCATGCACTTACACAAGGAAGGGAGATGACTAATTAACGGGTAACAGATGCCACAGAAGGAATCAACTCATCACAGTGGCAAAAGACAAGAAGAAAGATAATAATTAAATGAACAAGTAGCCTTAACAAGCTTCAAAAGTGCTTGACCAGTGCACAGCTGTGTATTGGGACAAAAACAGTTTGCCATATACAAGGTAAAAAAAGAAAAGAAAAGATGGGAGCACAACACAACAAAAAAGAGAGAGAGAGTGAGTGCAAGCAATGGAATGCAACAGTTTGGCTGAATTTTGGCTAAAACTCCGTGGCAGATGATGGCCATTCCAGATGAAAAAGCATGACCAGCAGCAGCTGTGGTCTTGGGACAGGACACCCAAGCACGGCAAAAGGCAGCAGAGCCACTGCTGACTTTACAATGCCTCCCTCTTTCTGGCAGAGATGTGATGGGCACTGTGCAGAGAAGCCCACATACCGACTGCCTGTCAGGTGGGCAAGAGCGAAGGAACGAGGCACCACTTCTTCCTTCTTCTACCTAATAGTTCACCGATGCTCTGGGAACAGACAGCATTCATAGCACGTGCTGCTGGGCGTTGGTTGTACAGTGTTCGGTGCTGCCAGTGGGGCTGACCGATTGGTGCTTCCTGGGTGCTTAAGGCCCTTGGTGGTCAGTTGGAACTTGGGACTACTTGAGCAAAGGAACAATGGGAGGCCCTGGTCTCCCAGGAACCAGCATGGCGCTGCCTCCCACAGAGCGCCTTCAGCCAGAATTCAGTATCTCCAGGTCAGGTAAGATCTTCAGCTCAAGCTTTGTTCCCTGCCCCCCAGTTCTGGCCTCCTCCCAAACAAAATCCGTGGCTCCTGGCCTCCGATCTAGTTTGGCTATGAAACTGAGTGCTGCCTTCAGACTGCCTCCCAGTCGACAACCCGAGCTCTTTCTTCAGCGCCTCTCCTGCTGTGGCTCATCTCCATGTCCCATGTGCTCCGCTGACTCTAGCCTAGCACCAGCACTCCGCCTGCAGACGCTCGTTTCCAGTCCACAAGGGGGCTGCCCTTTCTGAATCAGAGGGCACAAGTGCTTCAAAAGCCAAACCAAAATGAACCTTTCTAGATCAGGGCACACAAGTGCTTTAATAGCCTTAACGGGGTTCTGCTTCTTTTCACTGGCAAAGCAGCTGCCATAGCTTAATAGCTTGTTGTTTTCCTGTATCCTAAATGTCATAACACTCTGCAAGAGGTCAGTGAAACAATAGATGAATTTTAAGTATGTGCAGAGCAAATTTAGGAAAATTAGCCCATTTCCATGCTACATTAAAATGAACATGAGCTAGCTGTCTTAATTGTTTACCTTAATAACTGCGCCAAGTGGAAAGCAGATGATTGCAATGGCTTCTGTGACAGCAAATCATTTGTCAGCCTGTTTACATGCCAGTTTGAACAATGAAGCAAGGCCAGCCAAAAGAATTTCATACATAACAGGAGAAATGTGAAATGAAGAAATTCCCCCAAATTCTTTCCAGGTCATGTTTTGAATGGAGATCACGGTTTCAGCACAACCTGGAGTTCCATCCTGAACTTCCATGGCCTACATATCTACCTTTACTTGCTATCATCAACTATTTATTTATTCATTACATTTCTATCCTGCCATTTCTGCCGAAGAACCCATGGCGGCATCCCTCCTCTTCCTCCTCCCCCCCTCGCTTATCCTCACAACAGCCCTGTAAAGTAGATTAGACGAAGAGTGAGTCACTGGTCTAGAGCTTCCCAGTGAACTTTCTAGCCCAATGGGGACTTGAACTTGGGTGCCCCTGGTTCCAGTCCAACACTGAAGAATAAAGAAGAGATTAAAATTAGCCATTTATTGCAGGCTCCTATATCCTAAAATGAAAGCATTAATGCCTACTCTTACATTATGCATTTAACTGGAAAATGGAGGAGGAGGAATGCTGCCATGGGTTCTTCAGCAGAAATGGTGGGATAGAAATGTAATGAATAAATAAATACATACATAAAGCTTTTGAATATATGATACCATTTGGAATTTGTCTGCTTGCTCAGCTGCATATTCCAGCTTCCATAATGAGTGTAACCTGGGGTGTAACAGGGGAAGCCAAAAGAGCCCAAACCATAAGAATATGCAGCCTTTCTGATCTAAAGTACTCTGTTCCTAGAAAGCCTAACATGAAAAGCTATGAACATCCACTGTGGCGTTGTGTGAAGAATCTTGCATGAACCTAACTAAGCTGCATCCATTTTCACACAACTGCATTAATTAGATACTGCACATGGATATACTATTAATATTGCTATTACACGGTTGTATCCAACAGCCTTGTTCCCCAGCTGGAGGGACAGATTTCTACTTCTGTTCCACAGCTCTCCACACAATTCAGATCTTCTCTAGAGGATTGCAGCACCCTCCAGAGTAGATCTGGGTTGCACGGCGGGAGGGAGGAGAGGATAAAGGAAGGAAGGAGGCAGCATGGAAAGATCTTTTCCTTCCCATGAATGCAGGGTCCAACGCACAACTGAGTTGCGGCTCATGCAAGAACCAGACTCAGCCACTGTTAAGAACGCAGGAAGCTCACCCACCTAGCTCCACGCTGTTCATTTTGACAGGCAGCAGCTCTCCAGCATTTCAGGCAGGGGCCTTGGAGATGCCAGTGACTGCACCTGAGGCGTTTTCATGAAAAGCAGGCCCACTTGCACTAAGCGATGGTTACGATCAGCTGTTCATTCTTATTATCTATTCTCATAATCAGATTAGCCTCATGACAGCTTGCATGTAAATGCTTCCTAGCTTTATTCTTCCTGGGCCTCTCGCCATCTGTTATACTGCTGCAATGACTCTTTGGCAATAGTAACGAACCGCAGTGTGACGGTGCCAACAAAAAGCCGCCTTGTGCTGAGGCAGATCACTGGTCCATCTAGCCCAGTATTGTCAACTCTGCCTGGCACAGCTCTCCAAGGGTTTCAGCAAAGGGTTCTTTCTGCTGTATCCGAAGACGCTGGGGACTGAAGACGCTGGCATCTTCTGCTCTACCACTGAGCCTTAGTGTAGAATTGATTATAATTCAACAGAAATATATTGGCCATTCTATACAGATTAAACATAGAAACAGCGTGAGTCAAGGACAGGCATTTCGAAGGGCATTCGTTTGTAGGGTTGCCAGAAGTCAGAGACAACTCAATGGCACATAACAATAGCATGAATGTGTATGTTTGGAATCGTCAAAATGGTCCACTTATTTATTTATTTAAAAAATTGATATGCCGTCCTCTATGTGTGGCATCTCAGGACGGCTTACAAATATTAAAATCAAACTTACATCATCACAGCAGTGCTTAGGAACAGAGGGGGCTGAGTTTAGAGGGCCTTTCTCTGAGGTGTGCATACAAGTACAATCTTAAAAAAACATGCCTTGAAATAATGATAAGCCTAGTGCATTTTGGAGATGGTGAAATTATTCATATCGAAATCAACTGTGCTTTCCTACCTGCTGCCTGAGAACTTTGCTTCTTTAGTGGTTGCCAGTAAAAAAAAACCCCAACGGTTTTTCTGCACCTTACCTCAACTTACTGCCTTCGGCTAGTAGAACTCCTTGCCTTTTCTTCTTGATGGTGTGAACTTTTGTTCTTTCAGGGAAGATCAGAACCAGGGACTCCTTCCAGCCCATTGCTCAGCCACCTTTCTCTATGACTCCCAATGTATAACAAATGGTATATGTATATAGGTGAAGATTTTGTGAATCTGTTTGATTTATTGTTTTACAAAAGCTGACCAAAATTCACAGATTTCTTCATACGCAGTATGGCAAGAACTTGAGAATTTGTTTTGTTCTGTTGTTTTGTTAGAACGTAGCACAAAGCAAAACTGACATATCCATCCTTACTGGGCAAAAGATTTGAGGGCTTAACTTTAAAAGTGTGACTTTGAATCTCTGTGTATCCAGCCATGTTTGTAATGCTGAATTAGAGTTTCCAGCCTTTTTTTGCAAGCTCTTCATCTTTAGCAGCTACAGGTGCAATGGCTATAGCATAACCTTCCCCATGTTTGGTGCACCTACTGATTTGTCCCATGCAGATGGGTCATCATTTTGTTCAGTTCAGTAAAAACAATCATCATGAACAAATTTCTTCCTAAGCAGGATCGGAAAAATTCAAATTAAAAAATCTGACTGTATACAAGAGCAAAACTAATAAATCTGTCCATCTGTGAACCAATCCAAGCGAACATAAATCACTGTGGCGGAGTTTATTACTGCTTTCTCTCATTCTTTTGCCTGCACTTCAGCTGGACCGTTCCACTTTCAGATTGCCATTTCTACAATAAGACTCTCCAATGATTCTGGTGTTCTGAGATGATACCTTTTCTAGTTAACTGTGCTCTCACACTGCTAACTTATGTTATCTCACCCTAGCATATGCTGCCTTTTTCCAGCTCACCATTTATTTGTGTTCTTTTCCCTTAATTGCATTTTTGTTTTGTTTTTAAGAAAGCATTGCAGGAGATTAAATGGGTTCATTTAAATGTGCACACTGAAAAGAGGAACAAAGCAATACATAATCATCATATCAGTGTACTTTTCTGTTTTAGGTATATGAAATAAAGCCAAGTTCAATATTTATGAGATGCTGAGAGATAAACTCAAAACAGACAGACAGACAGAGCCACACGTGCGCACACACACTTTTCAGTAGCACATTATTACATGTCGCTGGAAGAAGGGCTGCCGGTGCATGATTGATGGGGTGCCAGGCATTCCACAAACACATGAAGCATGGCTCTATCACCCATAACCCAGAAGCCACCTGTAGCTATCAGAGTTTCAACAAAGTTGAAGATACTTTTGGCCCGGCTCTAAAAATGTTGACTCCCATCCAACTAAACATGGTCCTGGCTAAGACCTACTGAAACCAATTGAATAATTTAATTATGACTAATTCCCATTCCTTTTACTACAGCCCTGGGAGTAAGTTCCATTGAGCTTGCAACACAACACAATGCTGTGCGTGTCCAGTGGAACTTACTCCCAGGAGCACTTCTTATCAGCTTTAGCTGATTTATCAGTTGTGTCCCTACTTGGACAAGCAGAGCCTTGCTATGCTCATCCATGAGACGGTGACTTCCTGCTTGGATTATTGTAATGCGCTGTACATGGGCCTGCCTTTGAAAACAGTCCAGACATTGCAACTTGCCCAAAATCAGGCAGCACGCCTGTTTACTAGGACCAGCACCCATGAGCGTATCCCACTGGTCCTACGCAGGCTACACTGGCTCCTGGTTGCCATCTGGGCCCAGTTCAGAGTGCTTACAATAACATCTAAAGCCCTAAATGGCTTGGGGCCAGGCTATCCAAAGGAACACCTCCTCTCCCCATATATACCAGCCCAGTCACTGCGGTCCTCATCTGAAGCCCCCCTCCATGTTCCTCCTCCGCCCCCCACCACCACCAGGGAAGTGAGTGGAGAGTTTGCAAGGAGGAGAGTTTTCTTGAGTATAGTGCCCACACTTTGAAACTCAATTCCATTGGAGATATGGTCGCTACCTGCCTTCTGGCCAGCTAACGACATATCTGTTTCACAGTTATTTTGATTAGGTGATCTCCGAGGGTGTTGTTGTTGAGGATGATCTTAATGCGCTGCTGCAATTTATTCCAATTTGTTTTAATGCTAGATTTTGATAGAATGAATATTAATGGTATTGTTTTATTTTGGGGCTGCGTATATGTATTGTATTATTTTTATTTTGTATATCATGGTTTTATTGAATTTTGACAGTTTTACAATGTTATTGTTATCAGCATTGATTGTGAACTGTTATGTGTCTTTAGTATTGGTTTATGTTGTATGGATTTTAACGACGCTGCCCAGAGAGCCTATGGGTAGTGAGGCAGCATAGAAATCAAAAAAATAAATAAATGACCTAATTCAACAAGAAATACAAATTCTGGGAGCAAAATTTAAAGGGTTATTGATATGAAAAGACAGAGAAAAAAGACCAAGCAGCCCCACTAATTGCTCCTCACTCCTGCTAGCTCCTTATAAAGCAATTCTGTCTCATTTCTCTCCAGATCCTGGTCACCCCTAATTCTCTTCAAGCTATATAATCAGGAGTGTGCCCTGCTGCTTCATAGACCCCTCCTGACTCTTGACTCCTTTAAAATTCCTCCAATATTAAATATACTGGCTGCTCCATCATCGTGAGACAAGGTAATCTGACCAGCACAAGGAGAATGTAATCTCAATGGAATCTAATTTCCTATCTAGAGTGCCAGGAATGATACTGTTTGATTAATGGCAAGAGAAGACATCTCAGCAGTCCCACTCTGTCTCCCATGGTGCTGTGTTGCTCCATAATCAACATTCATACATCAGCGCACATCACACATAACATGTTCCTAGTCTGGTTTTTGCTTTCAAAATACCAATGATTTAAGCTCACACACGCAGCACCATTCTTCCACATTATTGTTTAAAAGGTCTCAACACTTCTCTTATGAGGTTAAAACCTTTAGAATACCAATACAGCCCAGTTTGCATGTCTTAGCAGGTTGTGCATCAAACATGAGCAACTTCCATTTTCAGTAAACCATCTTGTAAACGTTATGTGTGGACCCTGGCTGATCTGTTTAGGGGTTACAAAACCTAACAGTTAACCCAACAACAAACCATGGCTCATAAAAATACCAATGACTGGGTTCACACAATACAATAAGCCATGGTGGCTTATAAACCAGGGTGGCTTGTTATGCCAGAGCAGTTAACAATTCCGATTCAAGCTCTCAGCCTCTGATTGGGCCAACCTCTGATTGAAAGCAGCTCGCAGCAATGCCCATCCCCACCAATTTTGGGTTAATTAACTCATGATTTCCTGCAAGACAGGATCAATATCTTCCAAGGAGGCAGCATTTTCTATCAACATAACCTGGGCTAGATCTACACCAGGTTTTTATTGGAGAACTGTATTATCTGACACTCCCCAGCACATGCCAGCCTCTCATTTTCTGACTCCGTCCCATTGTCCCTCTCCTTTTGTTCCAGGAATGTTCACAACCAGCTCTGTTCCAACTGGTGTTTCCATTGCAGTGCATGCCTTTCTGTGTGTGCTCTCCAGCATTGCCCCTGCCTTTCCTTCTGGCTGTAGGGATTGGGAAGGAAAGAACCCATCGGGGTTACAGGCTTGCCAATGTTCCTTCAGCTGTTTCCTGTCTCCTTTGCACCCCACCCCAACTTTTCTTTCTTGCTTGTAAATACCCTCTCCCCTTTCCCCTGGAAAATAATATAAAGTTTGTGGTATAACTTCAAGTCCTCCTGGTTGTCTTCTCTACCCTTTTGCTCAAGAATCAAGTAGCTGGAAAGCAAGTCAACTCACAAGTGAATCAGATTCCCTTCAATGGATTTACTCACAACTAAATCACATTGACTTCAGTGGGAAAGTCATCACAGACAGGAGCTTGCTTGCTTGTGTTTGGGTGGAGGGAAAGGGGGTGCTGGTCTAACTGGCTTAGAAGGACAGGAACAAGCAGCAATACCTTTTCTGCTTCTCCACGAGAAGGGGAAGCTGTCCATTTTTACCTTTAAAAAATCACCCTTTCATTCTTTCACACTTGTGCATAGTTGAGCTAAAATCGAACACAAAAACAAAGTGACCTTAAAGGACCATTCCTCTACAAATATCCTGCTTCCAGCTCCTGCTGACAGGCCCTCAAATGGCAAGCATCTTGAAGCTAGCAACACCCAGGAACAGAACTGAGGAGCATGTGAGCAATGAGGAAAATTGGATGAAAACTGTGGATAACCTGGGACAGGCCTTGCCATGTGCACACAGAAAAGGAAATGTGGGATGTGAATATTGCAACACCGTGATGGGATCTTAATGAAAAGGCAGCTTCCCACTGCCCCTCCAACAGGAATGGCTCACTGAGGCACACAAGCAGGGCCATGATAACTGGGACGTGGCTGGAGGCACATTTGCCAATCCTGTCTCCTTCTTAGGGTGTCCCCTTGCTTCTCCGCCTATCTTGCTTCCCAAATGTGAATGTGATGAAAACTTGATGAGATAGTAATTTGCCCCTTCTGTCTTTGAACTGGAAGAGGCCAGAAAAGAACCTGTGACACTAGCAGCAAAATATCACTCCAATTTCCACATGCACTTAAGCTTTTGTATTGTTTCACCACATGGTACTTGAAGGGAATCATGGATGAGAGCTCTAACTCCCAGGTATTAAGTGAGCTTCACTAAATAAAGTATACATAAGAAAGCATCTTGGAGATCAAAGGGAAGAGAAGGTGGTAGCATCTCTCCTTTAGGAAGACTCATATACTGCATTCCCTGAATTCGCTAATTTTCCTTGTTTCCTAGTCTATAGTGGTGCTTTATGGATGGAATACTCTGCTTACCTCCATGCTGATTTTTCCCATCTCCCTTAATGAACAGGCCAATAAAGAAAGAACTACTGGCACATTACAAGCCAAACAGGGTGCAAGAAAACCAGCCCATGCCAACCCTTCCTGTATGTGGCAGGCAGGAAGGACGAGGGTTCAGTCTGAGACAACAGATTTACACCTATAGCCAAGCAGCAAAGGAGACGTAAGTAAGACGCATGCACAACACTTTTTTTTATAAAGAAAAGGGAAACAGAAAAGTGCAACACAGTGCTGCAAAATACCTTACATGAACATTTCTGTCTGCCAAGCACTCTTCAGCTACTGTGTGGCTGTAAACATTGTTTCAGAGAGACTGGAGCTAAGAGAGGAACAAAGCAATGGGATTGCTTGCTCTCAAACAAAGCAAGGAATACCAGATCAAAATGTGGACAAACTACTTCCCACCACCAGTACTTCAAAAGTGCCAAGGATTAGGATCATGGCAACCAAACATGCATCAAACCAGACATTCAGCACTATTGAAAAGAGGCAATCAATGAAAAAGGAGATTGCTATGATTAAAGAGGGAGGCCTCATGAAAAAAAAATCAGATGAAGAATTGTTAGGAGTGGAGGGGGTAACTTATACATTGCCCCCTAAAAGTAGGAAATGCACCACCCCAAAAGATGGCACTAATATAGATAACATTTTCATATAATGTATACATAGAGATGCAAATGTAGGAATAATAGTATAATTTAAATAGAAATACAATATATCAATACAAGGAGGGTGAAAACTTGTGTAGGAGATGCTGCTTAGTTTATAATTCATTTCTTAGCATGCAGCTTGGACTCTTGAATCTATATACTGAATTCGTATTGGACTCTTGAATTAATATACTGATATTGCATCAGAACACTGCAATACTTCATTCATCTGCACGATTTTGACCACAAGAAGATTAAAGGTATTCTGGCTTCTGAAGAAATGCAGCTTTTGGACAGCATTTAGAGGTTCCACTTTCTTTTCTTACTCTCCTCTAAAATGGAGGTGAAAGGAAGAAATCAGCTAATGAGTTCAAACATGGATGTGCATCATTTCCCATTTTGGGAAAAATAAAACCTTTTTAACTTTTACGCCTGAGCACATCAAATTAAAATATTTGCCAAAATGTTCAATGCTACTTATGTAGATCTGTTCATTCTACTCTAGTTTGAAGGGTTTCGTAGCCCTTGGTTCAGGACTCAAATGTTTGAAGGAGGACCTCCTTCCATATATACTTGCTTGGCCTCTAAGATCTGGAGCAGAGATCCTTCTTCAGGAGCCCTCTTTGAAGGCGATCAGAAGAGTAGCTACCCGGAGGAGGGCCTTCTCTGCGGTGGCACCCCAGTTATAGAATCAGCTCCCCAGAGAGGTGCATCTGGCACCAATGTTTTTTTCATTTCAGTGCTGGCCAAAACTTTTTTATCTTCCCAGTATTTTAAATGTTAGTGTTGTTTTTAGTATTGATTTTATATTTTGGGTGATGCTGGGTCCTGTTTATTTATGTTATCACCACCCTGAGACAGTTTAAAGAGCGGGATACAAATTTTTTAAATAAATAAATAAGAACATACCGTGGTACCTCGAACTTCGAACGACCCTAAGGCTGAACGTTTATTTATTTATGTATTTATTTATTTATTAAAACATTTCTATGCCGCCCCATTCACCGAAGCCTCGGGGCGGCTCACAACATAAAGTAAAATACAAATAGCATTTGAATGCTAAAATCAAGAAAAAAGTTGTTCTGAAGCTCAAACGATGCTTCTAAGTTTGAACTGAATGCACAGTGAAAAAAATTTAGTCACTGTGGAAACATCATCTGTTCTGTGCCCAAGTTTTTGGTCATTTACAATACCTTTTCAGTGTGTGCCTTTTCAATTATTTTCAGTATATTGGGTGTTGTTTAGGGTCTGGGAACGGATTAATTCACTTTCCATTATTTCTAATGGGGAAAATTGCTTCAGATTTCGAATGATTCAGAGTTCAAATGGCCTCCTGAAACAAATTAAAGTATGAGGTACCATGGTATTGAAAGTAAACATTTACAACAGCTAACTAGCCATGAATCCATGGCTAAACCCACAGCATGTGTTGTGATGGTGTTCCAGTCATCTGCCCTCCATGTTGTTACTGTATCAGTTTTTGACCTAAATTCATGTTTAGTGACCTCTGCATTTAATTAAGGAATCATAGAATAATAGATTTGGAAAGGGCCAGAGGGTCTAACCCTCTGTCCAGTGCAGAACTCCAAGTTAAGCCATCCCTCTCAGATGGCTGCCCAGAATGCCTTGAGTGTGGGAGAGGCCACAACCTCCCTAGCTAATTGGTTCCATTGTCATCCTGCTCTAACAGTCAGGAAGTTCTGTCTGACATTGAGCAGGAATCCGGCTTCCTGTAACTTGAGCCTGTTATTCCATGTCCTGCACTCTGGGATGATCAAGAAGAGATCCAAAGGTGTGACAGCCTTTCAAGTACTTGCAGAGTGCTATCCTATCTCCTTGAACCTTTTCTTGCTCTTCTCATTCGTCTGTGTTCTGTGATGTACTTACTGTAGCAGTCTCTTGCATCACTGGACCATGTGGCCTCTTGCTGAAAAGAAACATTTTTTTGGTACCAGTAGTGCTTCCATCCCAGTGCAAATAGCAGCTTCAGGAGAGCCGATCTTTGCTGGGATCAAAGCAGAGAAGAAAAATGTTCACACCCCCTCCCACTACAGTCCTGATGCTGCCTGGGCTCCCCAACCACTGCTGTTATGCAATTAATATCACATCTTCTTTGGGCTTCAGGAAAAAATAATAATATCAGCCCCCCCACTCCATGTACCAATTGACATAGGGGACTTAATGCACCTACCCCATGAAACTGCGTGCCACAATGCATTGCTAGTTCTGATGATGCCTACAAAGTTGTACTGTTTTGCTGCAATAGTCCAGCACTATTTTCCCACTGGAATTTGCCTCCAAATCCTGAAACCTTGGCTTCTTCTGACCCTCCTAAATCTTCTAAAGAAGTTGTCGAAGGGCAGCAGCCAGAATCTGAGAATGTTTTATTCTTTTCTGCAGCCTTTTGAACAGAATCTTCTAAAGTTCCTCTATATATAGAAATGTAACTAAAGAGATTTGTGTCAGAACACAGCAAATGTCTGAGCAGAGGGCAAACTCCATGCACACTTTGTACCTGCTGCAAAATGAGACCTCCCAGTTGATCTTCCTTTCCTTTCCATGCCGACTGATTATTTCAACCTCTTCAAAATGAGCTTGCCCTCTCACTACCACCCTAGGGTAGAATTTTATATCCTCTATTATCCCTTCCAGAAATACAAGAGGAGGAAAGAGTGAACCATCAACTACCATAGCACAGACAAAATGCATCCAGATAAATACCATAATCTACCAAACCAGACATGACAAAATTATTGCATTGGATGCTATCTTTTGAAAGATACATTCCATTGTGACACATTTCCACATCTTGAATGTAATTGTTTAATGATTGCAATTATTAGTATGAAGGAAAATGTATTTTCAAATACTTTCCAGTTACCGCTCCACATAAAAAATCCCTTTGGAAGTTGTCAGACTAGGACACATCTGAACTCTTGTACAATTCTATTTCTCTGACTACTAGTTCTATGGTGCTAATATATCTAGCTAGCTTGCATAATGGCTAAGAATAAGATTGCTTCTTTTTCACATTTTTTGGAAAGCGGTAAAGAAAAGCAGTAGTAAAACAGTTTCAAAAAGCAATTTATGATCAAGCGTGCCTTGTGCACACATGGCTCGTTTTGGCTTTTTGCCATGGGTTTTGATGAATAAACAAACAAGTTGCAGCTCAGTAATTTTCAGGCTGAAGAATATATTGCACATTTATTCTTTAAAAATGTTGCAGGGTTGTCAAGACCCCCATCTAAAAGCCTGTTTACCTGTAATGTTCAGAGATATGGCCGATAAAGCATTTGAGATTTTATTCTTAGCAATCCTGTGGTCAAGTGTAGGTCTCCAAAGAGCAAGACAGTGATATGAGAAGAGCTTGTCTAGCGCTGACGTCAATTGGCCTAGCATACTCACAGGAGATTGATTTTGGCTCCAATTTCTTTCCTCTTTTGGAATGGGTCAGTCAGTTCATTTTCATTGCTTTCAGAAGAACTACTAGGAAGCCCGAAGACTCAGGCAAGAGTCTAGGTTAACCAAGGTGCAGGAAAACCTAGGACAAGTTCCACTGGTAGCTGTGGATTTTGGCCAGGGATTTTCCATTTCTCACAACTGGACGTTTGGCAGCAAGCGCGGGATTCCCAACCCCATGTTCACACTTGCCCAGAATAGAGTGGAGAGGGAGAACACGTCAACCTTCCCAACTTCCCTTTGCCACCAGCCCCTATCCAGTTCTCAGACATGCCCTCCCATGCAACTGGTTGGAAGCAGTGCATGGAGAGGATGCAAGGGGAAAATGTTAGGCAGGGGATGGATTAAGCACCCCTCAATCTGACAAATATGCCCCCCTCTCCCACTTGGCAGCCCGGCAGCAATCTTCACTTCTGGAACCCATGTTTGTTACCAATTGTCTAGTCGTGTCAATAAACTCCATTAGTTCTCTGAGTAGCTGCCATTCAGCTTGCCTAATTTGTTCATCACAAAACTGTTCACAGAGGACAAAACTACCTTGCACTCAGAAAAGAGATGTCCCCACATAGGCTGATCTAGTTGTTTTTAAATATCCCGGCTTGGGATGCTGCATTGTCGACAAGGGTAATTTTTCAGTTACTGCTCACAAATGCTGGCCTGCAGCCTTCTTTCAGATCCTAATAAAAACAACATTATATTCGTCTGTCTCTATGGTTTAGGGTTAGCATATTGATTAACCTTTCTCTCTGTTAAACTGACACCAAAATAAAATGCATTCCAAGATATTATCCAAAGAATTGAAGTGATGATTGGACTGATTATTTTTAGATCTCCCCCAGATCCTTTTTTCCAGCTCACAGTTCTTCCAGCATGTTGTTTTCGCTTTCTGCTAGAAATCATAAGCTGTGCAGCATTGCCAAGGACAGCACAGACTCCAAGATCTGGAGGGCCCTTGCACCAGGCCCACCTACTGCAGTGAGCCCACCTGCTCCCTTCCATGGTCACCAGCTGCTATTGCACCTTATCTCCTCTCCCTCATTGTCTGTTTGAAGGCAGAGAAGCAGGGAGCGAGTTAGTGGTGGCCTCCACTGCTCCTCTTTCTTGCCACTACAGTTGTCTGGCTAAAGCACCCAGCAAGCAAAGACGCAGGCTGCACCAGTAAGGAAACACAGCAACTCTGGGGCCCCCCATCAGTGGGGTGTGGACCCCCATCAGGTGCCCAGCGGTACCTGCATTTAGGCAGGCCCTCCTCTGGGGCTCTACACACATGCAGTACTTGTGCCTTTCCTTTTATTTCCCATTTCAGTGTGTATCATCAAAGGAAAACCAGATAAGGGATGGGTTGACCCCATAGAAGAAGCCACAGCCTTGAATTTAGAACAACTAAGCAGGGATGCCATCGATAGGACATTCTGGAGGGATTTCATTAGTAGGGTCCCCATAAGTGGGAGACAACTTGATGACACATGTGGTGACAAGAAGAATGTAACAAATGGTGCAGCGGTTTTCAGAAAGCATCCTCAGGAATCCTTTGGTAATTCTGAAATGTATCAGAAACTCAAGGGAAGTTTGGTTATGGCACAGAAGCTGCTGTCCCAGTAACTTGAGCAGTTTCCTTCTCCCTCCTTCTTCCACACTGCAAAATCAGAGAAGACTTTGGGGTGTTCTGTAGTGCACAGCCAATCGGAAGGAACATCATGGTATTATCCAACTCCATCAGATACAGTCAGCAAGACCAGCAGTCAGAATTGATGGGGGTTCTAGTCAAAAACTCCTGGAGGGCACCACATGGGGGAAGGCTGCCCTCATAGAAATGTTTCATTTAGACTAAGGATGCATCCAGAAACCTTTGCAACACAATGGGCATCCTTAGCAGACAAATTGATGTATGAAAGCTTCCCTGATAGTAGCATATTTAAAAACTACTGCACTAGAGGTAAGCAAAAATCTAGCTACTCCAACAGAAAGATGAGACAGGATGCTAACTAGTCCAGGATAAATGCAAAATTAATAAAAACAGAATCCAAAGCAAATTATGCATGTTACAGTTTCAACTGATTTTAGATTCTGCATGCTTGAATTACCCAAATTTGAACCCCCCTATGGTCTTAAATGCAAAATACAGATGCATCTGAATGCTTTGCATGATGAATCCAAAATTGTGTGAGTAGACATCCACTGGTACATTAAGACTTCCTTGTCCTCTTCTCCCATTACAACCTGAATGTTCAGAATTGTTTTATTCCAAAAGCCATACTGATTTTGTTGCCAAATTCATGACACTTTCATTTTGGAAAACACACAAAGCGTTACTTCTTTTCATACTTACAATTCAATTTAAAAAAAAACTCCAAAGCTTGCACAGTATTTTGAGACTTCTGAGGTGGCCAAACAAAGTGATCACAGTGATACAGATTTTGAATATTTTATTTTGGAATTTGTTGCAATATAGTTTTGAATTCTTGCAATATTTCTTATTTGCATGGTGCAGCATTCTGCATCTCCACAAGTTCAGCACCCTTAGGGGAAAGACTGTAGTACTGTAGTAGAGTACATGCTTTGGACACACAAGGTCCCGTGTTCAATCCTTGCTTGGCATCCCTATGTAGGGCTGGAAAAGACCCCCAGAGGGCTGCTAACCATCGGTGTAAGCTGTACCAGGTTAGACCAATAGTCTGGTCTAACATAAAGCAGTTTCTTTGCTCCTTTGACAGCCAAGAACAGAACTATTCAAATGTAGTTCATCTAGGTTTAGTAGACATGGGGACAATTGAGATGCTTTCTCCATTACCTTGCTTGTGTACTCAGTTGGCGAGCTGCTACTGGAGACAGAATCCTAGACCAGGAAAATCCAGTAAGGCAGTCTAGTCCTTAAATGGTTGCATTCATATTCAGCATTTTAAAAAAGTAATCCTGTATGTACAGGGTTGATATCAGACTTGTGTAGCTGTCAACAGTCCCGACTTGCTGTATCCCATTCCTCCTGGCACCTCCATAGGCATTTTGGTATTTGGCTTCTCAGTGCCATTTATTTTCTTTGTCCTCACTTGGTCACCAAATTCTCCTGGAAAATCACTTCCCCATCTGATTTGTCTGCAAGTATTTAACTGAGGTCAATGACAAAATGCAAGGGGAAAAGAAGAAAGGAGGGTATAATCCTTCAAGACATTTTGTTCTGTTCTGCTGCACCTTGAATTGGGCAAGACTGTTTAAACAATGCTGTTGCTATGGCAGATTGAAGAGCATGAGAGCCAAGCAGCTCTTCCTTGGCCTCCTTGACATGAAACACAATCACTTGAAATTACAGGAGCCTGAGAATTACCATCTGTGTATATTTCATTTGTTGTGAGTTTGGCTGCATTAACAACACTTCTTTCTCTAGCATCCCAAGCGCACAGTCCTGTCAAGGCTGATGGTTCTTGCAGCCTAGCTACTGCCAAGAGATTAATTTCTCACAACACTTGCTTCAAAGCTCTAGAAATTCATCATAATTTTCCTTTAACTAACTTGAACGAATGCAGGGATTATGCCTTGTATCTCATGGATGCTTGCTATATAGCAGAGACTTCTTTACACACGATTAAGATGCTCTTGTCAGATACTGTTCCAATCCATTGCTGAGTGCCCAATATGAGGCTGCCTGCTTAAGGTCTCAACATTAAACTGAAGTTCAGGTGCAGAGCACAGCCCCTGAAGTGTGTTTTCTACACAGTATCCAACACTATTGGAAATTCCAGAGTACATTCTGAAATGCTTCATTTGGAATTGCTCAAGTTCAATTCCATGCTCAACCAATTCATGGCAGGACCAACTGAGATCTCAGCAGAAAAAAGGGAAGTGGAAAGATAGCTGCAGCAAGCCTCTGGAGAAGGTAGCTCCAGCAAGCCTCTTCTTTGATTAGATACAGATCGGGTCCCTTGTAAGGGAGACCTGTATAACATACGACCTGCCAAGCCAATCACTGCAGTCCAGGCATCTATGGTAGATCACCAAAGCTCAGTAAAGCTTGCAGGTTTTGGAACCTGCTTGGGAATGCAGAAGAAGCAGTGCTCAAGTACCATGCATGCCACAATGAGGCTGAGGAGGCCGCTGAGTTCCTGTGCAGAGCACCATTTGTGTCAAGCAGCTCATCTCCTGGGGTTTTCTGGAAGGGTTAGACTGGCTCCGTGTGGGACTCCCTTCAAACTACTGGCCTTTTCATTCATGGCAGTGGGATGGGGCAATAGAGGCATTTGGACATCATTGACAGCTATACTATGTCGCTTTCATTCATGCAGTGTTTGTCTTCCTCACATGCTTCTGGCTAGACACCAGTGCAGCTTCACACTGGCCCTGTGCCTGCAGTCAAATATGTCACACTCGGTTGCTGAGTACCACTGATGGTATTGGACAGGAGCAGCAAGGGCACACATGTAGCTGTGTGCTTGTGTATTTATTTACACAACACTTTCTAAGCAGAAGCAGTCCCTCATCAGGGAAAGTCCCATCATAATACCCTTAAAGATCCACAGGCATTCTTAACATGCACCAGCACTGGCTTCCTGGGTGAGAGAAGGCCAATTTGGCATCTGTCCCATACGCTGCAGCGACCAGTTACAGCACTGCGCACCATGGGTTTAATGCATGGTGCACTTATCAGACTGAAGCAGCCTGAGAAATACAGGGGAAGCATCAACCAGATGACTCAGCCCACCAGATCACTCAGCCTTGCACACCTCATGAAATAGGGAACAGATGGCAAAAAGACCATTTACCTAGAAACACTGGATATGTCTCTGCACCAGTAGCTGACTCACAAGGAGCCTGTGTTTTCAGATGCTTTGGAGCACAGTGCAAGCATTAATTTGTGGCAATTTGAGAGATGACAAAGTAAACGGAATAGCGCTCATATACTATGACTGGGTAAAAGGCCTAAAGGCTTGCAATTCTGGGCAGCAGTATAACATTTTAAGCTCTCTGTTTGTAGCTCTCTGCACTGCACTCAGAAATGCCCAGAAGCCTGAAAAAATCAACACCATTATGTCTTTTCACAGTTGGCCTTTCCCCAAGATAAAACAGCAGTGTGTCCATGTCTTTCATTTGCTGGGGAACATGGGCGGGAGGGAGGCGTTGCGCTCATGTCCTTTTTGTGGGTTTCCCACAGGCAGCTGTTTGGCCACTGTGAGAACCAACATTGGACTAGATGGGCCCTAATCTGACGCAGCGGGGCTCTCCTTATATTCTTAATAAAATGGTATGTCTCTTTATAAAAGGCTAGGAAGCCAGATTTACTGTTCAAGATGCACTAGCCTTCCATGCAAACCTTCTAGCTGAGCTGACAGTCCTTGGAAAGGGCAGACAGTGTGATTCCAACTGCACCTCTCAATCTATGAGACTAACAGCAAATCACATATACAGACTTTTTTTTTTTTTATCTTCTAGCCAATGACAATCTAGCAAGTTTCAGATTGTCTTTGCTATCCACAACAGTAAAATGGGGTGGAGACAGAAGATCATCTTCCAGCAAAAGCCCCTCTCTCCTCCCACTGCCATCCAAGGACTTCTGTGGAAATACTTGGCCCTTAGCAACGACGGAAGAAGTAAAGAGAGCTTGGGCTCAAAAAGTGAAAGGAGAGAGCAGAAGGGAACGAAAAGAGGGGCACGACCAGCAAAGGACAGGCCAACTCAGGAGGACAGTAAATGGAATGCAGGCCCAAGCGCCACTGGTTCCAGAGCAGGTGTACATGCCCATCTGCCTGAGCCAAGCTTCACCCTCATGCTTTCCCCCTCCTCTCTTCCGGTCCCTTTTCTTGGCTCTTGCGTCTTTTTAGCCAGCACGCCTGAGGACAAGGGCTGTCTACTGATTGTTGTAAACTGCTCTGGGAGCCTTTTGACTTAACAGCAGGATAAACATACTGTGAGTGAATGAAGGAATAAATAATGTCAACCGGGTACTTCAGATTACAGCACATTTTAATATGGTACATTTTAGTCTGCAATGACAATTTTCCAAAATTGCTATAGACTGTTATTACTCTATCTCTTCTTTCTGTTCTGCTGTGCTCCAGATGGCTCAATCCACTGGATTGAAAAGTAATCATAAGAAATGAAAAAACTACAAAACCTTTTAATGAGATTGAGGGTTTGGGCTGTTTTTTCTCATCTGCATCTTCTTGCATCAAATAAACAGGTGATTTGTGAGCACGGTTGGTCTCTGGTTTTTCAGGAAACTATTAAAGGGCCAATGCTAATTTATGCCCAGTCTTTAAAAATGAAAAGTGCTGAGCAGAATCATCTCTGAATGCTATTATTTGATTTGAATCATGTCGTTTCATTTATTGAAAGCTGCATTCAGCTATTATTCATCACAGCTCCAGCATGTCTTCACACAAGGGATATAATAAGATGCAGTATCATAGATCACAGATCTAAGCTTATTTCTCAGTAACATTTGTTTAATAGTGTCTTCTGTCATTAAGCAACAATATACTTTACACCATGTGAATAATACTAAGAGCAAAAAGAAGAACAGGTCCATATCCTGAGAGTCTGTGACTGGTCCAAAGTCACCCAGTTGGTTCCATGGCTGACAGAACCCACTAAAACCCAGAACCCACTAGAACCCAGTTCCAGTCCTGCACTCTGAACCACTACACCACACTGGGTCAATAGTGGGGGTAGGAGATGGCAAAGGACAGGTAGTTTTACTTGAAAGGATTGAGAGGAAGGGGTGGAGTTTTGCAGTTCAGCCTGCGGGAAACTGATTTTGTGACAGACTAAATATGGAAAGCAAAGGAGAGGGACAAATTGGGCTTGGTAAGTAAGGCTGAAGGTAATTAGGGCTGAATGCAGTATCAGTGAATATGGAAGCTGTAAGTGAGAAGATCTCTTGGTAGGAAGTGCACATTAAAAACAGAAACGGACCGTTTAGGATGTGGGATTGAATGGGTGCGGGGAAGCGAGTTCCAGATGACCTTTTCATGCATGGTCTTATGTATGTTTCTCCCTGTGGGGCTATTAATGCATCAAACATGGTGAGTCAGTCAAAGTTGGAGTGTCCTTTTCACCCCTTGCTTTAACTCAAATTGGACATTTTGGAAAATCTTAGGATGGGTGAGAAGAGAAGCATCTCAATGGTAGATGCTCTCCATGCACAATGGCCCAAATCCACGGGGAAGAGTCCAGGAGCCGAAGCTGGGAAGAACAAGGCCTGCACACCCCACACCTCCCACATTTCCACGGTGCCTAAAGGTATCGGTGGCCATTGTGCTGCCTAGGACCAGATCCCAATGTGCTTTTTTTCCTTCTGTTTTTTGTTTTGATGAACATTTTTGCAGGGTGAAAGCATGCTGCTGCAGAGTGAAGCTCCACAGTAAGTCTGCCAGTTTCAATCCCAGAGTGCCTCTGGGACCCACTGCAAAAAGAAAATAGATAGATAGATGGGAAGATAGATACTTGTGGAGCTCCTGCTGATGCTACTGCCACTGTTGGCATCTCAGCAAGGTGAGAGAACGATTTTTTTAAAGTCTTTCGTTCCTCCTTTTGGATCACTTCATTAAGGAGTGCTCCAGCCTGGAAAATGCATGGCCAGAAACCTCTGTAAAGAGGTTAGAGGACAATTTGATCTCTCCCCACCACCTAGAAAGCAAGGAAGTAGGGGACCAAAAGCAGGCCACCTCACAGAGCACACTGCCCAAGGCCTGCTCAGACTGTCCGCATCGCCAAGAGGTAGGAAGAACCCTGCTTGATCTGTCCTGACACTGTGGTGGCTGACCACTTCCTTGACTTGGTCTAGTGCCTCGGCAGGGTCCCCAGTCAGAAGAGTGCCAGATGGAGCAATAGCCTCCTCGGGGACAAGGTAGGTCCATCTGTTGTGTCTTATCCAGTTTGGCCTTCAAGCGATTAATGATGCCACCCCATGCATGTGCAGGCAGCAGGTCTGGTTGAGGATACTGGCAGGTGTGGGACCTTTTTTGTCTAAACATGCATAAGATTGCACCTCAGATGGAAGTAGTTACAACTGCACCAGAGGCTCAATGTTGTGTAGCCACCAGGTGGCTCTGCTGCTACATGGTCCCAAAGAGATGGTTGGGATCCCAGTTCTGGATGGGTGTGGGATTTTTAAGATCCATACTGGGGCCTGCACCTACTCTACAGTAAAAATGAAAAGGAAAAAATAGTTGTAGCTGCTGGATTCAGATGAAAATAACATCTGTTTTGGTGCCTAGTAGATAGGTTAGGCATGGCTGAATGGGATGCTTTACAATCCTTGGCACTTTGCCTTATCACCTTGGAATATTTATTAGGTTTTTCAATAGCACAAGAGTACACTATAAGAAAAAAAGAATAAAACACATTTTAGAATATAATAGCAATTCGTTTTGGGTGCTCCAAATGCTTAACAGAATTTGTCGTGCTGTCAAAGGTTCAAATTCCCCCCTGAATGGCAATTAAAATGAAAAAAATAAAAGGGAAAACTGTTTTGTGGGTCAGTGAGATTTCAGAAGTGGAAGCACCCACAGGAGGAAAGGGTTAAACATCCTCTTCCTGAGTGTGATGGCTCCAGTGTGAATTGTGGTCCCATGAGCTTTTTTTCTTTGGATTCACTGAAAAGTAGATAGAAAGCTGCATGCTAACATATCATTTCACCCTAAGCAATGATGAACTTTTTCTCATCAAAGATTTAAAAAAATATTTGGCAGCAAAAATTAACCACACTGTCTAAAACTAAGGAGAATGCCCTTGAATAACTATTAAATGAAGATCACAGATCTGTATAAATGAACCTTGTTTGTCCTGATAAGATATAAATTGCACAGCATTTTGGGGGAAATCCTGTAACATATGTTTTCCATAAGCACTAGTGTAAACAGCATTCTAACATGTCAGTACGGATTTCCTGACATCTGTTTTTATCAGGAAATGGTGCATGATGGATGAAGCTTACAATTCCACTGTACAAAATGCCAAAGGCTAAAGCAGGATCAAAGCCTGTCACCATCTAGTGAATTATTTTGACACATCAGACCATTGAGAATCTGAAATGTCACTAAATTTATTTATACTAGCTATTCCAAGTATTAAGGGAATCAAGTATGACCTTTTATCTTTCCGTGGTATCCTTCCACAGAACCACTCCAAAACTACAAACTCTAGCTGAGCTAAAGTACATAATACTATGAAACTGACATTGCAATAATACATTCATAAATTCTTTGTTATTTTTTAATTCCAGATTTTTAAAAGTTGTACCTGTATGATAAAGATGCAACAAGAATATCAAATATTATGCAATGAAAAGAACCACAGACCACCAAAATGTTTGTGTATTTACTGTCTTCATATTCACCTCTTGTATTAAAAATAACCAAAGGGTGATCTACACTTGTGGTTTATTCCACCACTGTATTGTGTGTCTTACTTGCATGACACTCAACATGCTCTTTAACCTAATATCCTTATGCGACTTGGCCATTTTATTCCAGATTTCTTGAGAATTATTTTAGTAGTTTTTCAAACCTTCTTCTGTGTTCCTTCCAGTATATATTCAAATATGTTCCACCTTTCCAATATTGTAATACATTTCCCAACTGGGAGGGGTCAACAGTGGGTAGGGTGAAGAAAGAGAATCTTGGGCCTTCCCATGAGAAGCGCCTCGTCTTCCATTTTCTTTGTATGCATGTATCTATTCTATGTCTATACTCCCAAGGGGCACCATTGGAGGAACAAAAGCCCCTCCCATCTCTCCACAAAACTCACCAAAGCAGTTTTGTCCCTTTTATCTCCCACCCTCCACGAGCCTGGAAGAGCTAGAGTGACCCTAGCACTTGTTTTCCCCCTTCAAAATGACACATTTTTCTTTCTATATGTGTTTCTTTAAGAACTGGGAGGTCATGAGAAAATGAGCAGTCAGTGCTATTGCTGCTTCTGGGTTAAAGTTCTATGTCCTGGGCATGATGAAGTTCACAAAGACATTTAATTGTGTTTTATTTTGCATTTCCCACCCTCTCCTATTCAAAACAGGTAAGGGAAGTGGGCTGAGGCAGTATTTGAACCTAAAAGAGTGAGAGATATTTCAATATCTCAATGTTTTGTAGAATTATTACTTTACAAATAAAGAAACTGATATACAGACTTGCATACTGAAGGCCAAGTGGCTGAATTAAACCAGAAGCCAGACCACCTGCCCACCTGCCCATCCATCCACCCACCTCCCACCCCCACCCCCCCTCTATATATTGATATTTGATTGATCATTCTCCTATCACAAGCCTGAGTGTAACAAAAACACAAAAAGGGTCACCAGATTTCATCCCTGCACATATCACATGGATCTTTATTTCCTACTCAGGAACAACTTTCTAATGGTGCAATGAGCTGTAAGAGGGAGAGAAGGTAACTGAGGATGGTCCTCTATTTGATGGCATCCTCTGTTTGAGGGCTGCCCATTTTAAGTCCATCGTAAAAACACCCACCAGAAGGAAGAACTGGGTCTTCACAATTGCCCATCAACAGCACTTTGGACATGCAGATCTGTAGCCCCCGATCAGTCTCCCCTTCTATGGTGAGATGCAGCATATTTCTGTCTGGATTAGAGCAATTCTTTCTGAGTTTGCATCAATGCAGTTTGCTATTTTATGCTAACAGGTTTCCTCTTTGCCTGTGTTCTGGCACCACAGGTCCTCTTTTTGAGCAGTTCACAGAGCCCTTCTGTTACCACTTACAACAGGTGCCCAGAGGTGGCATCCAAGACTGCACAGACTTGGGGAACTGAACCTGCATTAAGGGAAGATGTGACTTCATTACAGATCAATTAATCCATAGTGAATGTGTCTGAATGATGCAATTTAAATTTAGACTCTCTGGCCTTCAAAGCATTCTGCTGACAATAGCCCCATTAATGTTATTACCCCAATTCTCATCTATAAGAATAACCCAGCAAAATTCACCTCAGTAAAAAATGGGAGAAAATTAAATCAGAATGTGCAATTTCATTTAACAAAATAGGATCAGACACACAAAGGTTTTATTAACTGTGATTGCTTTGGCAGGCCAACCATACCCAAGAGATATCTGCATCCCCACTGCCCTTTTGGTGAATGTTTCAGCATTAGGCTGAACTATGAAGCCTCACTTAATTTTACAGAAAAAGTAGTAGCTATTGTATTCCATATACATTTAAACAGCTTTGGAGTATTTTTACACTGCTGATCTTCATGTTAAAAATATCCATGATAGTGCACCGTTCCACATCATTTCTATGATTAATGTATCAAGTTCCCTTCACTTCTCATTAGTCCAAACCATTTTGTCTGCAATCACCACCCTGGAAATCAAAGCAGGACTATGTAAATCAAGTGTCTCATCTTATTACTGATATTCCTTTCCAATCAACATCAGACAAGAACACACCTAAAACTCTTCAGTGTGATTATCTCTGCTGATTGTTTCAGATGATTAAGAGATTAAATGGCAGTTTCCCTGTCAGAAGCTATATTGAATGCAGTAAAGCCAGTCCCTTGGATATTTTTGCTTCTCAGCCTTAATTTTCCAATGCTTTACAGAGGAAATGGGCCTTCAGTTCAATTTATTTTAAATGTTTGTTCTGATTCTGTTCGAGCCAGTGAATGTTTCATATCAGATGTTGATGGCCTCTCTCTCTCTCGCATGCGCGCGCGCACACACACACACACACAGAGGGAACAAAAGAGTGAACTCTTGAGCATCTGTTCCAGCCCGAGTTCAATGGAGACTGAGCTAATGTTCAGTTTCTCATCCATTTCAGGAAAAAAGGGTCATTATAATTTTTGTTCAGTTCTGGTTTGACTTTCTGTCCAGAAATCCTGAACATACAGGAAGGTGTGACAACATGTGCCCTCTTACAATTAGCAGATGGTCTACAGAATATACTGTACTATTCCTATTTGTAAACTGTCCCAAGAGCAATGTACTGAAGGAAGGGTAAATTAAACTTTTAAATAAATAAAAAAATAATATGCACTTATATAAAGCCATCCATCCAATTCTTTACACAGAAACAATTCCACACATTCTTACAATGAGTTGCCACTTCTCTTAAACACATTTCCCTTAATTCTGAGTTGATCCAAGAACGAAAGAGGGTTCTAAGCGTAAACCCTCCTTCTGAATTGCAGTTTCATGTGCATACAAAGTATGCCCAACACTGCAATCGCAAAATGCAGGAGCAGAATCTCCTCCTCTTCCACACACAACTGATTTGTACTGACTACTGTTTTCCAAAGAGAAGACAAAGGGGAGCCCCAGCACTGGCAACAGCTGATCTGCAGTGGCACTTCTGCAGGCAGTGATATCTGGATTGGTGCCTGTGGAGGAAATCACATTCCACACCTTTAAAAAGGTTTACTTTCAAGTAATGCGATTAGCATCAGATATTAGATGTCCTAAATGACTCAGGGCCAAACTAGACATGGGATTAAATAGACCTTTGCAGCTGCAAAGTTTACAAGTTTAAAAAATGCAAACAGGGTGATAATTATTGGGATAAGACCAGATAGAGAGGGAAAGATCAGATACAGAAGGGAGAGGCCCTTTCATCCCTTCTGGCAGACCAGACACAAATTGCTCATTTGAACTTGCTATTTGCATTAAGAAAAAAAAAAAAACACACACACACACACACACACACACACAGAGAGAGAGAGAGAGAGAGAGAGAGAGAGAGATGGTCACACCAGAGGGTGGGAATCCAAACTCAGCCTTCCATGTAGGGGCCAAGCCCACCACGCAATCCACCAAACTATGCTGGCACCAGAAGAATAGGTACTGCCAATTCATTACCTAGTCTGAAATTTACCTAGATGGCAATATGGTTATGCCTAGACTTATAATCAGTCATTTAATATTATTCTATATAAAAGTGAAAATCCACCACAGGATTCAGGATTGTTGTCATTACTGCTTTTGCAAGAAGGACGAGAGCTTGGACTTCAGAGCTGCTCTGCACAAGAACGTATGGCCTACCCTGGTGTCTTAAAACAAATGTACTGGCCTATAGGAATCAGCCACGTTCCTAACAAACAGATATGAAGTCAACAGTCCTTGGTTCTCCTTGGTGACTATATAACCCAACAAGAGTTATATAGCAAAAGAATGTAGGAACTGGGGAGGTGTGTATGTCTGGGAAGGGGGAGTGCTTTTATATCTAGGGTAGATGTGTATGTACATATAGAAGGGGCAGAGGCTGATGTTTATCGGGAAGGAAGGGTGTACATATGTGTCTGGTCCACTGTGCTTGTGAGCACATATACAGCTTGTAGGACTCGTGTCATGCTGAACAATTCTACCATTTTACTAATGGCAGGAATCAAATGTTGCTGTTAGTCGCAAAGTCATGTCCGACCCATCACGGCCCCATGGGCAACATCCCTCCAGGCCTTCTTGTCCTCCACCATCCCCCGGAGTCCACCTAAGCTCACACCAACTGCTTCAGTGACTCCATCAAGCCACCTCATCCTCTGCCGTCCCCTTCTTCTTTTGCCATCTATTGTTCCCAGCATTAGGCTCTTCTCCAGCAAGTCCTTCCTTGTCATTAGGTGGCCAAAGTATTTGAGTTTCATCTGACCTTCTAAAGAGCAGTCAGGGTTGATCTCCTCTAGGACTGACCGGTTTGATCACCTTGCAGTCCAAGGGACTCGCAGGAGTCTCCTCCAGCACCACAATTCAAAGGCCTCAATTCTTCGGCACTCAGCCTTCCTTATGGTCCAGCTTTCACAGCCATACATTGCAACTGGGAAAACCATAGCCTTGACTATCTGCACTTTTGTTGGCAGGGTGATGTCTCTGCTTTTTAGTATGCTGTCTAGATTTGCCATAGCTTTCCTCCCCAGGAGCGTCTTTTAATTTCTTGGCTGCAGTCCCCGTCTGCGGTGATCTTGGAGCCCAGGAAAATAAAATCTGTCACTATCTCCATTTCTTCCCCATCTATTTACCAGAAAGTGAGAGGACTGGATGCCATGGTCTTAGTTTTCTTAATGTTGAGTTTTAAGTCAACTTTTGTGCTCTCCTCCTTCACCCACATCAAGAGGCTCTTTAGTTCCTCTTCACTTTCTGCCATTAGAGTGGTATCATCTGCATATCTGAGGTTGTTATTTCTCCCAGCAATCTTAATTTCAACTGGTGATTCATCTAGCCCCACCTTTCTCATGATGTACTCTGCATATAAGTTAAATAGGCAGGGCGACAGTATACAGCCTTGCCGAACTCCTTTCTCAATTTTGAACCAATCAGTGGTTCCGTGTCCAGTTCTCACTGTTGCATCTTGACCTGCATATAGGTTTCTCAAGAGACAAATAAGATGATCTGGGACTCCCATCTCTTTAAGAACTTGCCACAATTTGTTGTGATCCACACAATCAAAGGCTTTAGCATAGTCAATGAAGCAGAAGTAGATGTTTTTCTGGAACTCCCTAGCTTTCTCCATGATCCAGCGTATGTTAGCAATCTGATCTCTAGTTCCTCTCTCTCTTTGAAATTCTGCCTGTACTCCTGGTAGTTCTCGGTCCACATACTGCTGGAGCCTAGCTTGTAGGATTTTGAACATAACTTTGCTAGCATGTGAAATGACTGCAATGGTGCAGTAGTTTGAACATTCTTTGGCATTGCCCTTCTTTGGGATCGGAATGTAAACTGACCTTTTCCTATCCTGCTACCACTGTTGAGTTTTCCAAATTTGCTGGCATATTGAGTATAGCACTTTTACTGCATCATCTTTTAAGATTTTGAATAGCTCAGCTGGAATACTCTCACCTCCACTAGCTTTATTGTTGCTCAGACTTCCTAAGACCCATTTGACTTCACATTCCAGGATGTCTGGCTCGAAGTCAGTGACCACCCCATCATGGTTATCAGGGACATTAAGCTCTTTCTTGTATAGTTCTTCTGTGTAATCTTGCCACTTCTTCTTAATCTCTTCTGCCTCTGTTAGGTCCCTGCCATTTTGGTCCTTTATCATGCCCATCTTTATGTTTGTGAGCTGCCCCGAGGCTTCGGCGAATGGGGCAACATAGAAGTTCCCTAAATAAATAAATAAATAAATAAATAAAATCTTTGCATGAAATGTTCCCTTCATACCTCCAATTTTCTTGAAGAGATCTCTGGTCCTTCCTATTCTATTGTTTTCTTCTATTTCTTTGCACTGTTCATTTAAGAAGGCATTCTTATCTCTTCTAGCTATTCTCTGCAATTCTGCGTTCAATTGGGTGCATCTTTCTCTTTCTCCCTTGCCTTTCACTTCCCTTCTTTCCTCAGCTGTTTGTAAAGCTTCCTCAGACAGCCGTTTTGCTTTCTTGCATTTCTTTTTCTTTGGGATGGTTTTAGTTGCTACCTCTTGTACAATGTTACAATCCCCTGTCCATAGTTGTTCAGGCACTCTGTCTATCAGATCTAATTCCTTAAATCTACTTGTCACCTCTACTGTATATTCATCAGGAATATGATTTAGGTCATACCTGAGTGGCCTAGTGCTTTTCCCTACTTTCTTCAATTTAAGCCTAAATTTTGCAACCAGAAGCTCATGATCTGAGCCACAGTCAGCTCCTGATCTAGTTTTTACTGACTGTATAGAGCTTCTCCATCTTTGGCTGCAGAGCACATAGTCAATCTGATTTCTGTTTTGACCGTCTGGTGATGTCCATGTGTAAAGTCGTAACTTGAGTTGTTGGAAAAGAGTGTTTGCTATGACCATCATATTCTCTTGACAAAATTCTACCAGCCTGTGCCCTGCTTCATTTTGTACTCCAAGGCCAAACTTGCCTGTTATTCCAGTTATCTTTTGGCTTCCTACTTTAGCATTCCAATCCCCCATGATGATAAGGACATCACTTTTTGGTGTTAATTCTAGAAGGTGTTGTAGGTCTTCATAGAACTGGTCAACTTCAGCCTCTTCAGCACCAGTGGTTGGGGCATAGAGTTGGACTATTGTGATGTTGAATGGTTTTCCTTGGATTTGAACTGAGATCATTCTGTCATTTTGGAGATTGTATCCCAGTACTGCTTTTCCTACTCTTTTATTGACGATGAAGGCTACTCCATTTCTTCTGAGGGATTCTTGCCCGCAGTAGTATACCTGATGGTCATCTGAATTCAATTCACCCATTCCTGTCCATTTTAGTTCACTGATTCCTAAGATGTCGATGTTCAGTCTTGTCATCTCTTGTTTGACCACATCCAGCTTGCCTTGATTCATGGATCATACATTCCAGGTTCCTATGGAGTATAGATCTCTGCAGCATCGGACTTTCCTTTCACCACCAAATACATCTGCAACTGAGTATCCTTTCAGCTTTGACCCACTCGCTTCATTCTTTCTGGCGCTACTAGTACTAGCCTCTGCTCTTCCCCAGTAGCATATTGGACACCTTCCAAACTGAGGGGCTCATCTTCCGGCGTCATTTATTTTGGCATTTTGTTACTGTCCATGGGGTTTTCATGGCAAGAATACTGGAGTGGGTTGCCAATTCCTTCTCCAGTGGATCATGTTTTGTCAGAGCTCTCTGCTATGACCTGTCCATCTTGGGTGGCCCTGCAAGGCATAGCTCATAGCGTCATTGAGCTACACAAGCCCCTTCACCATGGCAAGGCAGTGATCCATGAAGGAGAGGAATCAAATGAGGAGGTGTCTGAAACAGGCTTAGGTGGTGGCTGCAGTGTGAAGAGCTTTTCTAACTAGAAATGCAGTCCTAATGGGGGGCCCTTATCTAACTTAATGCACATAGGCTCTGTGGGAGTATTTTATTTATTTTATCTATTTTGTTTCTTCGTTTTTGTTTTACTTTTCTGTGGCATATATATTCACAGCACTGCAAGAGGCCCAGGCCTTCCTGCAACAGTTCACACAATGCCCACAAGGCCACAGGGCAACATAGCATTGTATGAGGCATATGTACAGTAGAAAGTAGAGCTTGGCAGAGCATCCCCATGCTGCTGCAAGCATAAATGGGGCTTTTCTAAAGCCTGTAAAAACCTTACAAAGGCCTCATTGGCACTTGCAGTGGTTCCTGGAATGCCCATGTGACCATAGAATTATATGGACATTCTGGGGGCTTCTGTAGCCCGATAACCTGTCAAATAAAAGTCCTGTGAAGCTCCAGGTGAGTGAGCACATGCATGGCATTTTAGAAGTAAAAAAATACATGGACATCTCAGACATCCTGAATACTTAATCGGATAAATGGCATGACATTCCCCCTGAGGGATGGCTTTGAAATTTTTTAACTCCCTGCAAAAGTGGCAGGAAAACACTGGCGCAAGGAAAGCATATCTCAGAATTAGGGAGCAGAGTTCAGCACAGTACTACTTGGGGCCAAACGGTTGTGTATGCCTGTTCTATAATGTCCAATTCAGCCTAAGCCCAGCTGAAAGATCAAGAGCCATAAGAAAGGTGAACGAGGGCACCTTGAAGTTGTCTATCATCAGCTAACATCTTGGAAGCAGGCTGAGTAGGCATGAGGTCACCTGACCACAGCCTTGCCCACCATGGAGAGAAACACTGGTTTTCTATTTATTAGAGTCTACATTGAAATGTGCAAATTGTATGCAAATCTTTCATCCTTCTTTGAATTTCCTCTTTGTTTGGCAATGTATAAGCAAAGAGCCTACTTTGCTCTTACCTCCCAACATAATCAGAGGTATATCCCCTGCTATCATGAGAGGCCTAAGAATTTTATAATTAAGATCTGGATTGAGACTATAATAGATGTTGAGTTTTATTTCACACTCCTTTTCTTACATCATCAATGCACATATCCCTTTTCTTTCTTCTAGAAAACCCCTTGTCCTGCAGGTCTAGTATAAGTCCCAGGCTAGAATAGTCTGTGATTCTGAAATCCTGGCTGGGATGTGCCATGGCCATTACATTCTGCAAGGTTCCTGCCATATTTGCAGTTGCTGGGGTCCAACTCTGAAAAGCACAGGGCTTCAACCTTCCACAAAGACAAAGCAACCAGAAAACCCTGCAGCAAACTGAGTAAACAAGGCAGTGCCTGAAAATTTACATGAACAGCCCAAGCGATGTTGCAAAGTGGGACTGAATATAAGTCTCAAAAATGGAGGCAAAGTCATTTTTGTCAGAAAATTCTGCATTTGTTCCAGTCAAACTGACTAGAAATGAAGTTACATAGATTTAGAAACTAAACTCCAGAGTACCTGTATCATTACATGAAAACACTATATTGATTTTTTGGAATGCTAATGGGATTTTAAGTTTGGAAAGAGTGGGCAGGTCATCAGAATTTCCACATGTACAGTATGCACCTACAATAAGAGAATTCCACAGTATAAACAAGGAAGTATAGATACTTTATGGATACTTTATCATCTCTGAAAGGATTGGAGGGGTATAAGTATTCAGATTTGCTCCCAGAAGGAATCCCAGAATTGAATCTAAAAGTAGGCAGTTGCAGGGTTTTAATCTCCCCCAAATTATACATTTTTTACAGAATATCTGGAAGAAAGTATTGAATAGCAAAGCTGTTTTGATCTTGTTTTGCAACCCGTTCTCTTGTCAAAACCTGTCCTCTTCTAGATATATTGGCATAAAGGAAGAGACTTTTTTATTATTTGGAGTGGCATATGTTTTGAGTCACAAAGAGTTGTCAACGAGACAGAGTCAACCAAAGAACCTGAAGCAATGTTACCCGTCCCCAATTTCTTTCCCTCTCAAAATCCTCCCTCGCCTCCTTACTTCAAAACTTCGTTCCTTCAAAGAATTCTTTCTCATTCTTTATACTTCCCCCACCACCTTGGGGTTGCGTAATGGAACACACAGAAAAACAGAGAAAGAAAAGGCAGGGAGGGGATTGATATGTAAAGAACCCAATTATAATCCTGCGGAGAATCCAGAAGCAGAAGCCTTGGTAAACTGGCAATTTAAAATGGATTAAAAACCTAATGCACAAAAGCCCATAATGCATGGCCTAACAAAACAAATGTCAAGCATGTCAGCCCACTAGATATGCCATGAGCTTCCCTTTTCTGATACTTTCCTGGAACTGCAAGAACATGGCGGGTTGACATCAATTATCTGATAGGCTACAACACACACAGCTGGTAGGCTGTATGCAGTATGTTTAGGCCTGCTGTAAAATTTAACATTACTCTTGATTTATTTTTCTGTGTGGCTGAATGCTCACAATTATATTAGAATCATAGGCCAACTATAGATGTCATGTAACTAATCTCTGTTGCTTCCTTCTTACTTTAAATAATTTTCTGTCCTTGCCCAAATTTATCAAAATATCAAGTATATTTTTTATCTTACCAGAGAAAACACTGGGGATCTTGGAAAGAAAGCTTTTGACTGTACGGATGGGAATCCCATTTTTCTCATCTTGCATACGAGCTATGACATCTTCCATCTGGTCAACAAAGAAAAGGACAGAACACATTAAATCACAGAACATGGAAGAGCCCTGCTGGATCATACCAAAAGCCTATTTAATCCAGTATCTTGTTCTCACATTAGCCATCAGATGCCACAGTCATCAACTAGTCTTGTATTCAGCGTCTACAAGCAGGATATGAGTGGAATGACAACTTCCCACTTGTGTTTACCAGCAACTAGTATTCAAAATAACACACAAATATCATTTTAATGTTTATCCCACCTTTTTTCCTTCTAAATAATTCTATTTATCTAATCTCCTTTTAAAATCATGTCTTTGGGCAGTGAACTCCATAGTTTAAGCACTATGTGAAGAACCACTTCCTGTTGTCTGTTCTGAATCACTTTCATGCAATGATCCTAGTTCTTGTTTTATGTGAAAGAGATCGTGCATGTTTATGCCTCTGCCGTGTCTTCCTTCCTATCCTACTCCCACTTACATTTTTTTGTAGCTAAAGAGCTCAAAGTAGTGTAACCTTTCCTCCTCTGGGAGCTACATTATGATCAGTTTGGTTGCCATTTTCCACAGCTGTGTTTGCATATGTGTGAAGTATCTTGATAGATTTTCTCTCTCTTGCACACAAAATGAATAGAACCTGAAAGTTACTTTTGGTGAAATGATTAAAAGTTTAGAAGGCATATACACCAGCCTAAATAAGCAAGTTGCATTCATGGACCTTGAGCCAGGCAGGCCTAGAAGCACAGGGGTGACAATAGCAATCTCAAGACATTGGCCAATGAATTGTGTGTCTGGTTCTACATGTCCAACAGGGCTCTGGACAGTTTCTCAAATACAAATCTGCCACTTTAACTTTTTGTAAAACTTTGTAATGAGCATAAAAAGCTATTATTTACACACAAAGCCTTGGTTACAGCACCCTGGATTATAAATGTGGCCTCTGTGAGTCAGGACCTGTGACATTCTTCCATAATTATGTATGAATGCCCAGGTTAAAACACACACACACACACACACACACACACACACACACACACACACACACAGCTCAAGGATGAATTGCACTGGCATGATTATCCACACACACACCTTCTCAACTGCAGTATATGTGTTTTTAAGGAGGAATAACACGAGGGGAGGGCAACCCTCATGTATTTTATATTTATATTACATTCATAATCAGGTATAAGAAGTCTCATGATGCAGTCTGCACTCACACATAGCACTAAACCAGTTTACACTTACCACGATTTGTTATTTTTGCAGACGAGCAAAGAAATCTTTACCTACTTCTGCAATGTTTCTCTCCCAGCCATTTTGCTAGCATTCAGAACAGTTTCATTCTCAGACTGTTCCAAGGCAGACATTAGCCCAAACAAGCCAGTTTAAGCCACAGTTCTGGCTTCAGACACCTGAACATATTATGATTTAAATAAGCTCTGCTTTGGAGCCAACAGCAAACCAGAGATTCTGTATGAAGTTTATAGCTAGACTATTTGTAGGAATAGATTCAGACAAGCCATATTCAACAAGCCACACCATGGTTTAGCTTTATCTGTGAACCAGGCCAAAGTCTCACATCTTCCATACTCCAGACTGAAGGGAGAATGAAAGATCAGGCTAATGCAAGAGTTGCCAGCTAAGCCAATTCCTTTTACCTACAGTCACAGCCACATCCACACTCATCTCCTTCACCAGGAAAGCAGCTGAAGGTAAATCCTCCTCAAACACACACTGGTAACAGGAAAGAGAAGGCCTTACTACTCATCCCTGTCAGGTGATCAGTGCTGTCAAATATGGCAGCCACCAACAGTGGTTCAGTACTTTATAAAAGCAATTTTAAATCTAGTGTCTGTCCCCTTGCATTCAACTTTATGTCCTGGACTGTGGGACAAGACAAACAGCATTCTTTTTAACGTGGTTCCTCTTATCCTTGAGTATGAGCAGGAATGCTTATGTACAAACTGGTTTCCATGCATTCAATCACTTGTGGCAATACTGTTACGTCGTGACAAACCTTGGTTGATCAAAAGCCCAGTATTGCAAAAGTGTTGCCTGAAACATTTCAGTTTCTTATACAGAATTAGCAATAACCTTAAATTTGGAACATTTATAACTTTTCTTTTGTGATTAAAGGCCTGCTTTTACTCCCATGTAAATTTCACAGAGAGAGAGCTGTCCTTCAAGAGGAATTTCTGCTAAGTCTCCTGGTAACAGTTCTCATCAACTGTTTTTACACAAAACAACCTGTGTTCAGGGTTCTTTCATACAATGAAAAGAATAAAGACTTTGAAAGAAGAAGTACATCTATATATACAAGTTCAAACAATGACACATTTTAATGTTCATGACTGTTGGCTTACTCAGAAAGGTTTCTGAGCTCTATTGTATATTGTTCAGTGGGAGATTCAGATAAAATTCTTGATGCTCAATTCTTTCCAGCTTTTCACCCAAAACAAAGCTCACCTTCTCTTAGAATACTGGAAAACTTTTTCAACAACAACAACAAGAAGAAGGAATGATAACATTATTATAGCACTGAGAACACTTTAAGTTTCAGCATTGTTCTGTATCAAATAAATGTAATCAATATGCACCCACTGAAACTTGCACTCCCAGATTTTACAAATAATTTCAAAAGCCTGAACTGCAACCCTAATCAACTCATATGTAGAGAGAAAATCAGTCCTTTGAGTGGTATAGTCCTTCCTTCCTACATTATGCTGCCTTTTCTCCCAGCTATTGCTTTCCATGCATGGTGAGTTTCAATTCATTCATTCATTCATTCATTAGGAATAAATGTACTGATCACATTATAACAAATAGTTCTCCTAACTAAAGTCCCAAATCCAAATATACCTATAAGCACACATATGTAACTTCAGTCAATATAAAACAGAGTAGAGGCTTAAAACGCAATCAACAATAATATACATTTAATTATTTCTTCAGCTTAGGAGTTACCTAAAGGTTGGGGTTAGGCAACCCTATAGCCAGATCTCTCAAAGCAACAAACATTAAAAAAGAGAAAACATAAACCACAGTAAATTCAATAGGATGCCTCTAAAGAGGAACGATCACAATTTGCAAAGGAGTGAATAAGTATTAAATGCAACAAATACCCCCAAAAGGTCTAAAAATACTGCCTTTAACTACAACTGGCAAACATGTAGAAAGTATCACAAAATACTACTTCACAGAGTTCAAACCACCATAAAACACCACATGGCAAGACAAATGCAAAAGTCTTTCCCACCTCAGCTTAAACTGACCTCCTCCTCCCTAAGACCTCACCTAAGGATCTAATCCTGCTTCTGCTGAAAAAAGTTCAAGTGCTGGGGCTGGGAAGAGGTGATCAGAGAATAGTCAGATGAAAACCGGAAGGAGTCAAAGCCCCTTTGATTGACTATGTCACGCTAATGGATGTTGCAAAGCAGATGTGCTTGGAAGGCACTCGGAAAGCAGGCAGAAGTCCACACCCACTGGTGGACCAACACAATTTCTCTTAACGATCTTCTCAGCTGGGCCCTCTGTAGGTAATATGGAGATAATGGACTATATTTCTTCTCTGATTAATACAGCATGCCTAATCTTTCCTGTCAATAAGCTGTCATAGTTTACAGGCCAATGCAGAGCACCATCCCTTTGGGTTCACAGCTCTGTTTCCATCCCCATTCTATTTGGTCTGCTTTAAAGTTCTTATATTAATTAACCTTCTGGTAAAGTTATATTAATTTCCAGTGGAAGCCATGACAGCCTCAAGTCTGAGTTAGTGTAGCCCAAAACATTTTTCCACCACAATTTGTTCACCTTGCCCAGAATTGAGTAAAATCGGCACAGGCTTAATTAGGGCAATACAATGAAATCCTCTCCTAGTTTTGATCAAGTAATCTAATCTGGGAAGTGCCAGCTGTCCTCTGGCACAGTGGCTTGCCTTCCTGATATGTTACTATTTGCTTCTCAACTCCAAAGGATAAGCTCCTTTGCTTTGCCTCAGCATTTTGCCTCTTGCAGTCCATTTATCTCCTTATCTGTTTAAACCAGACCAGCTTTGACAATGCAACAGAGCATTCTAGTCTGAACATTTCTTTTCAAAAGGCAATAAATCCTTCATGTGCGTAAGGTGCAAAATAGCTGCCGAGATTATGAGAAAGAAAGGCTCAGCCCTGCAACACATAAGCAACTTGGTGTTCTCAAAGACAGCTGCAGAAGAAATTAGACGTAGTGATATATGGGGAGAATGTGCATTCCAGTAAATGTCAAAATGTTGGACCCTGATGCTCATTCTACCTTTCAAGACTTTAGGGGAGCTAGAATCAAATAAAATCTGTAAAGGCTTAATACTACAAATACTGCAATATTGCAAAATGTGGACATTTAGTAGTAAGTCTGCAGTGTTCTTGGTAAATGATCACTTCCATTTACATCAGTCAGAGCCAGGAGAGGAAGGAAAATACCTAGGTTTGTAAGGATGTATAAAAGTTCACTCTGTGTAAAGCTTTTTATGGGTATTTCAATTGTGCACATAAGTTGTACGAATATAAGCTCTGTGCTGAAGTTGAAGGTACAGAGGCCCAGCCTGTATTTGTCATTTGAAAGGCACAGTTGCCTTAAGTTTATTATGCCAATATTTAACAATGTTAAAGGAATTCTCAGCTGAGAATCTCACCCATCAGATATATGAGCTGCAGTCTCAAGAGAGAGCTTAACACAGCTCCCTATGGGGAAAACATGTACATGTCCTTTGAAACATACCATGAGAGCAAAACAAAAACAAAAATTGTGTGAGTCATTCCACATCCCTGGTTACCGTCCATTATGACTCCATAATGTCCACAGCTACTCTCAGGAGGAATGGTTCACATTATTCAGTTAATCTTCAGGCTAAGGCTAAATTAATTTTGCCAATACAGAGACCACAAGGCTGGATCTCATGTTTACTCTAGTTTAGAAATCAGGACTCAGTGCTTCACCAATAGCAGGGAAGTAAAGGGGAAGCTCTATGAATTCCAGAAGCCAGACCCATGACTCCTCTCAGGCATGCCTACAACCTTCTAAAAATAATAGATCCCAAGGGCCTGGACCAATTCAAGCACAACAATTACCAGGAATCCAAAGACAAGGGTGGCTGCAATTGCATAAGAAACCAGAGACACAAGAGCTTCTGCAAAAAGAACCACAAGTTCCCACTTTATGTGCGTATTTTATACTGTGCCTGAGCTCACAGGAGGACTACACTGCAGGGTCCTTTTCCCCCTCTGAATTTCCAGAGTCACCCTCAGTGACATCAAATACAGACAGGCAGACCAGTCAAGACCAGAAGAGCAGATGACACAGAAAAGGAGACCTGGCCAGCAATTAGGTGTTATGAGCTCCAGGCCAGGAAGCCCATGGCTCAAATCACGGTGGAGACACGAACATGCTGGAGAGCACTAGGCCAGGGATGGGCATTCTTTTGGTCTCAGTGTAGTGGAAGCATATGCATTCCCTCACAAATTTGCCTGCAGGCACACACTGGACTGGGGGAGAGTAGAGCCCAGCGATTCTGACTACATCCAGACAGCAGAGTTCACACCCCCACTGGGATGGCTAATTCCATGCCACTATTGGCAGCTGGGAAACTGCACTGGGAATGCCAGTGGAGGACAAAGCTAAAACCTCTTACCCCAGCCCAGAAACCTGAGATTTCTAATAGTCAGAGCAGGCATTTCCACACCAAAGATACAAAAAGTATCTCCCTGCTGTGCAAGTTTGCTCACCTCTCATGTCTATAAAATGCAAGCATCAGTTCTTTGCAACAGCTCCCATGCCTGCAGTGCCCAGCTCACTTCTTTGCAGGGTATCCAAAGATAAATACCCTGTCTAAATATGCAAATAAAGTGCATGGTGCAGAGTTCCTGACTCTAACCTGCAGGTGATAGACTTCATGGTTCAATGTTACATGAAATATAAGCCACTTTGAGTTCACTGGAAGAAAAAAACAGGATGTAAATCTAATAAACCAATGTTCCTCATACTAAATCATGCATGGAGGACATCCAGAAGACAGCTATGCCCCGTTGCACGGGAAGGGAGATGCCGATGCATGCTTGTTCTTCCCCGTAGTCTAACATGGTGTTGTTCCTGGACCTCTGTGCTTCTTTCTTGACCTATGTTGATTTGACAGGCCATCAAAGCTGCTCAGAATGCTGGACTCAACTCTTGAGCAGTCCTAACACAACCACACCTCACATCTAAATGAAAATGAAAATTGGATATAGGTATGAGTAAAATGAATATTGTGGAATAATTTTATAATAATGAACTGAAATTCCTGAACCAATTATGAAAGAAATGTAAAGAAATTGGGATTATTTATTATCAGAATGAATGTCTTGAAGGGAAAGTGATCAAGCAAGTAATTAATTCAGTTGACAATATGATTTCATATTGTGTGTGGGGGGGTGCGGGGGGGGGGGAGTTGCAGCTAAATTATGGGTATAACCAAGAAAAACAGCAAAGATTTAATTGTTTTCCTTCAAGAGCAAGTTTTCTGAGCTATATACTACAGATTTAAAATGCAGTTGGAAAACATTTGGAACCTGCACCTGTTCATCTTGGGCAAAAGAGATCACCAAATGTAAACCTTACAAGATCACTCTGAGGGATTACCAGTGAGATTACCTCTGAAATGCAGTGTTCGCCAGGACCATTGCCATAGCAATGTCATCAAGGAGAGACTAAAACTGCAGGCAACTCTGTTGATCTATATCAAGTAATCAGTTTCCAGAGTTTTCATCTGCTAGGAGCAGGTCTTTTGTAAAAGCAATTGCCCATTTGAAACCAAACCATTACAAAATGCATTACAGCAAGCAACAATACATTGCATAAGAACATAAGAAAAGCCATGCCAGAGCAGATCCAGAGTCCATCGAGTCCAGCACTCCATTCACATGGTGGCAAACCAGCTGCCCACAAGATCCCTTAAGCAGGAAGGGTGCAAGACCTCTGCCTGCCCAAGCTCCTCAGCAGCTGGTGTATGCAGAAATGCCACCTGGGGTAGAGGAGGCAGCACATAGCCTGCAAGGCTAGTAGCCACGGATAGCCTCCTCCCTCCTGAATCTGTCCAATCCCTTTTTAAAGCTATCCAGATTGGCAGCCATCACCACTTCCCCTGGCAGAAAATTCCATAGTTTAACTACAAACTGTGTGAACATTGTCACTGGGTGAAGGATTGCAGCTGAACTCAGAGGGAACAGGATTCCAAGGGGATCCTCGGATGCAGATGATGTTAGCATTTCTGCTTGCAACGGAGTGCTGGTACTACCTCTCTGTGAGTCCTGACTTCCCTGTACCACTAGGGCTTGAAAGTCACTCAGTTGCATATTGTGGCATCTTCAGAGATGGAGATGAGCACCCGGTTGTCTGTAAGAAGGAGGCTTGTCAGTCCTTAAGGACAGATTTATTATGGGTTCAGGTTTCATGGGATATATTACAGATCCTATAATAAATCTGTTTATTTTTAAGGTGTCACAAGCTTTTGCATATGTGTGCATAACGTCTTTATTTTTCTTCTGTTTTATTGATTTTCTGTCAGTTTGACCTCTTATTATTACTTAAACACACTTCTATACTGCCTTTCCTTACCAAAGTTCAAGTTAGCTCGAATTTGACACACTGTTCATGAGCTGGGAGATTATTTATTTTTATATATGTTTACACTTGTATTTAATGTTGCAGTTGGTGCTATTTGAATGATCTGAATTTTTGTTTCATGGTGATTTTTGCACAACAGAAGAAATATTACATATTCCCTCATGTATCCTTTAAACCAGCAGGGCCAACTTGTGGCCGTCCAGAAGTGCTCGGACTACCACTCGCAGCAAGCCCGCCTGCACCACCAATGTCGAGGGGAGATGGGACGTGCTGTAAGGTCCATAAGCTCCACTTAAATACTTGCAGTTCGGGGATGCCTGTGCGTGAGTGGTGCCTATGATATGCTCAGTGAGCTACACGGGGTGACCATGCTTACATACACTTGCTGCTGGAAATATGGTATGCAGAAAAAGACAAATCTGTTTGTTAAAGCAGCTGTCAGTGGTGCTTCGAAAAATATAATTCACTTTAGCCATTTATTAACAAAGCAGCGCCACAACAGCTCATAAGAGCTTGATATAATCAAGAATATGATGACAGAAGAGATCACGCAGTAATCAGTTTGCCATTTATTTTTCCTCCCCTTGGAACCTTCTGTTAACTGGAACAATGTCAGAGAAATCAAAAGATAACTGAATTGCATATCGCTCAAAGGAAATCTGGTTCTCTTCCTGGACAGAGGGGGGCAGATGAAACATTGTCTTCAACTTCTCTTTTGCAAAATTCACTTTAGGGAGAACCAGTACTGTCCAGTGGCTCAAGCAGACTTGGACAGAAAGCATTAGAATCCAACCCAAGCTTTGAAACAGACTCTTGTCAAGTCTCTCCACTTCAGAACTGCACAATGGTTGTAATACTGATTCATTAGTCTGCATTTTATTCCTTGTAAGATTATTTGAGTAATTTAATGCATACTTTTTGTGCTTTCCTCCTCATAATAGTTTTTTGTTGTTGTTGTTGTTAGTTGCGAAGTCGTGTCCAACCCATTGCAAGCCTATGGACAACATCCCTCCAGGCCTTCCTATCCACCACCATCCCCCGGAGTCCACTTAAGCTCACACCAACTGCTTCAGTGACTCCATCTAGCCGCCTCATCCTCTGCCGTCCCCTTCTTCTTTTGACATCTATTGTTCCCAGCATTAGGCTCTTCTCCAGGGAGTCCTTTCTTCTCATTAGGTGGCCAAAATATTTAAGTTTCATCTGACCTTCTAAAGAGCAGTCAGGGTTGATCTCCTCTAGAACTGACCCGTTTGATCGCCTTGCAGTCCAAGGGACTCGCAGGAGTCTCCTCCAGCACCACAATTCAAAGGCCTCAATTCTTTGGCGCTCAGCCTTCCTTATGGTCCAACTTTCACAGCCATACATTGCAACTGGGAAAACCATAACCTTGACTATACGCACTTTTGTTGGCAGGGTGATGTCTCTGCTTTTTAGTATGCTGTCTAGATTTGCCATAGCTTTCCTCCCCAGGAGCAAGCGTCTTTTAATTTCTTGGTTGCAGTCCCCATCTGCGGTGATCTTGGAGCCCAGAAAAATAAAATTTGTCACTACCTCCATTTCTTCCCCATCTATTTGCCAGGAAGTGAGAGGACTGGATGCCATGATCTTAGTTTTCTTAATGTTGAGTTTGAAGCCAACTTTTGTGCTCTCCTACTTCACCCGCATCAAAAGGCTCTTTTTGTTCTTCTTCATTTTCTGCCATTAGAGTGGTATCATCTGCATATCTGAGGTTGTTGATATTTCTCCCAGCAATCTTAATTCCAACTGGTAATTCATCTAGCCCCGGGCTTTTCTCATGATGTGCTCTGCATTTAAGTTAAATAGGCAGGGTGACAGTATACAGCCTTGCCAAACTCCTTTCTCAATTTTGAACCAATCCTGCTCTTCAATAGCTAGCTGTGGCTGCAATCCTAGGTTCAGTTTCTTGGGAATAAGATTACAGAGAGTAGACCTGTTAAACTTAATGTTGAATAGGCAAGTCTAGGCCTGCTCCACAAGTGTTGTTAATGTGGTTTTGGTGGACATTATAACACAATATTAAGATCTTGTGTTCAGCCATGAAGCCATGCTCTTCTGTCTCCAAAATTTGGTAATCTAGAAATTCACATATTTTGGGCTCCTGCATTATATTTATTTATAGATATTTCATGTGGGTGGATAACCATTTTAATGCCAAAATCTATTTATCATTCAGTGCTAGTCTTTAAACATTTGTCTTATGGCAACCATTGGTTAGTGAAGTAAGAGGGAATAAAACTTATGCATCGACCAGGGACCCTTCTGTATCTTTCTGTGTGTGCAGAAGGTGTTGTGTAAATTCATTATTTTCTTTCTCCATAATCAAGATTCTAAGATATTCTGGGATAGTTCTTCTCACAAACGGGTTGATTTGGGGACAGAGAGATGACAAGTGTCTACATCCCATTCAGCGGCTGCTGAACCCATTATCTGCTGCATCAGCATTTTTATGACTGAATTGCTTTTATTCAGGTCATCACATGCTGGCTCTCCAAATTTTACTGGCCAGGTAACAACGTCACTGTTGCCAGGTAGTAAAAAATGCAAGCAGACTATTGAGGCAGGAAACCACAGTGAACCAACTCAAAACAGAGAAGCTGCTTCTTCAAATTAGGCAAGGTATTTTTCAGAAAATATTGGACTACTCTTTGAGAACAAGCTCTCTTTTGTGCCCCAAATGCTCACCACCAAACATTTTATGTAACAGTGATTAGTAGAAATGTGTCTCACATGCAGAATAATTCAATTTATAGCTGGCAAAAAAAATTAGAACTGGGGTGCTTTCTTTCAATTTAAGACCCATCTAGCATCAAAGCTGATTTTATGGGGGGGGGGGGGAATTACTTATTAGGATGGATTTACAAGCAATTACTGTAATATGATACTGAAACTTAATAAGTTAAAATATGTATGATAAGATGGATGCAGAACTTTGAGGAAGAAATATCTTTCCATCAGTGGAAAACTTTATGGATGAAAGATAAAATTTACAGCAAGTCATTCACTAAGAGAAAATTGGTACAAGATGTCCTTTCATTGGTATATGACTCCAAAAGATATTGAGTAAATGGACATGAATTATAATGGAAAGTACTGGGAATGCAAGGAAGTGGAGAGGACTTTTTACCATATGTGCAGTAAGGTCAAAAAAATTGGAAAAAAATACATGCTGAAATACAGAGAATTCTGAAAATTAACTTTCCCATGACCACTAAAACTATGCTATTGAGTATTGTGCCATTTCTTCCAAGAAATGTAGAAGAATTGTTTAAATATATGGCAACAGCAGCTATAGTTATAATTGCAACAAAATGGAAAGCAGAAGACTGCCCAACTAGGGAAGATTAAAAAAATAAATTAGCAATAAATAAAATATGCAATAATGGAAAAATTAACCAGCTATATAAATAGAAAATTTAATGAGCAATGGAAATCTTACTATACATATTTTACTTAGCAATTCAGAGAAAAAATAGAATTTATGTAAGGATGACTAGCTGATACATTTACTAATCGGCTATATACAGAAGACTGGTTAAGGAATTTTATGTTAAATGGAAAGCCTTTTGAGAGTGTTACTATTAAGTATTATTATTGATACAATATCAAATTAATATAATTGCTTTATGAATTTAACTTTTTAATTATGTTATTGTTTTATCTGGGAAAAAGGGAAAATCAATTATTTTTGCTGGTGGATTTGTGGATATGTTATACGGTGAATTATTTACTTGATACCCATGTTAAAGCTTTTTTTGTAATAACCAAGTATATTAAGTAAAAATTGTAGTTATAAAATTGATATAAGTAATAATAATTATTGACTTTTTTGTGTAATTTCCTGCACTTGGTGCTATATGTAATTTTTGTGTAAGGTTCCTTGGTATCTTTTTCTTTCTTTTTCATTTTACTTTTTCTTTGCTTTTTCCGTTTATCTATAAAAATAAAAATAGAAGTAGAAGTAGAAGTAGAAATAAAAGACCTGTTTAGCATCAAGCAAGCCCCAGTAAACTAGGTGAATACCCTGCAGTAGATAACAGTCTTTCCTGGCATCAAAAAAGATGGCAGGATTGGCACCAGGTGGACCTCAGTGGGAAGCTGAAGGGAAGCTCCACTGAAAATTTCCTCCTCCTTGTTGCCACCAAGTGAGCCTCCCTTGGTGCTCATAGTGTCCAACTAGATGGAGGTCAGGAGATGCACTTGCTCAGGCATCATGGCCCCAAGCCATGCTGGGCTTTAAAGGTTAAAACCAGCACCTTGAATTGGTCTTGGAAGCATATAGGCTGCCAGTGCAAGCGGGCTAGAATTGGTGTTTATATGGCCAGACCATCTGGTCCTTGTTATTAGGCTGGCTGCTGCATTTGCACAAGCCGCAGCTTCCAAACCGTTTTCAAGGGCAGCCCCACATAGAGTGCATTGCCGTAATCTACCAGAGATTATCAGAGCATAGATTCTTGGGCTATCTCTGTCCAGGTAGGGGTGTAGCTGAGCCACCAGCCGAAGCTGGTGGAAGGTGCTGCAAGTCATTGAAGCCGCCTGGGCTTCAAGGGCAAGGATGGTTCAAGGGGCACCAGCAACCTACTCTTTCAAGGGAGTGCAATCCCATCTGTGTCAGGATCAGGGCCAGAATGACTGCAAGTGCTCACAGAACCAGGGGCGCCTTTGCAGGCACTTGCAAGGAGCACCTGTGCAGCAATTATGCCGTGCAGCTGGAGACCCTGAAGACCAGCAGAAAAGGCCCCCTGCACTGCTGCTCCTCGCCACAGCATCCTGGTGACTTCTTCTGCTGTGGCCTCTGCTTCGCTATGCCTTGTTCAAGTCCTGCTCCAGTTCATTCCTGCCTTGTTCAAGTCCATTGCTGCCTCGCTCCAGCCAGCGCCCTTCCTGCTCTTCCCGTCTTTCTTCCAAGTAAACCTTTCACACCAGCCTGCTAAAACACTAGCATCAATGTTTCTGGTAGACTTTGGAACCGCGCTCTGTCTGTCTCTTTCCCTCTCCCTCTCTCTCAATCTGTGCATGCCAGACTCAGATTGCTTTCATCTGTGCCTTTGTCCCAGACCCACTGACTTGCCCCAAGCCTCTGGCCCATAGTGAGCTCTGGACTCAGCTCAAGCTTGTGCCCTGGACCTGGCATTCTGTTCCTCCGTGCTGCCGCCCATGGCCCGGCCCTCACAATCTGGAATAGGTTGGATTCTTTCCATCTGGGCAGAAGAATCACCCACTAATAGCATATCAGTCTTGTCTGGACTGAGCTTCAGTTTGTTAGCCCTCATTCAGTCCTTTCTCATGGCCAGGCAGTACTTTAGCACCTGCACAGCCTCACCTGCTGAAGATTAAAAGGAGAGCTAGACCTGTCACCATACCAATAACAACACACTCCAAAACGCTGGATGACCTCACTCAGTGGTTTTGTGTTAAAGAAAATGGGGGACAAGACTGACCCCCTCAGGAATTCCATACTGGAGGATACAAGGAGCAGAGCAATATCCCCCAAGCATCACCTTCTGGAGCATACAATCTGTGCAGGAGCAGAACCACTGCAGAGAGTTGCTCCGGAAGGATACCATGGTCAATGGTATCCAAAGATGCTGACAGGTCCAGGATGGCCTATAGCAGGGGTCTCAAACTCAACATAACTGGGGGCCGCTGGAAGTAGAGTCTGGGTGAGGCTGGGCCACATCAAGTATTCCACCACCGTGGTGGTGGTGGGCCGCTCATCCCGCAGCCAGCCCGGGCACCGCCGGCGCTTTGAAGGCCGCAGGGCCCCTCCCCCATGCCCCACCCGTCCCAGCAATTGGCCCGCGGGCCACGAGTTTGAGACCCCTGGCCTATAGGGTTACATAGGCCATCATACAGGGTGACCAAAGCTGTCTCCATGCCAAAACCAGGCTTGAACCCCAACTGAAATGGATCCATATAATTACTCTTGTCCAAGAGTAGCTGGACCTGGGTGGCTACCACCCATTCAAGAACCTTGCCCAGGAAGGGAATGTTTGCCTTTGGTCTAAAATTGTTGAGTCTTCTGGGTCCAAAGAATGTTTCTTCAGGAGTGATCTCCTTGTTTCAGGAGGCCAGGGAGCACTCCCTACTGGCTTTTATTAACCAAAATGGGAAAGAATTCAATATGGTCATGGTTGCACAAATTTTCCCAAGCACCTTGTCGACATCTTCAAGCAATACTAATTGGAACTCATCCCAATCAGCTAGACCTGACGTTGCTCTGGATATCTCACTGGATTCCCCTGCTATAACTTGGGGAACACACAAGATTTTGTCCTGGAAGTCCTTCGCAAATATATCACTGTGGGCCTCAGATGGCTCCAGGATGACTCGTAGAATTTTCCAAACAGACAATTTTTCCAAATTGACACACAAGCATACAATCAGACAATTTTAGGGTATTTTTTGTGTATTTTATGCCTTTCCACCCCTCCTCTCCCTCAGCCCTTTCTCTAATCCTCCTCCTCCTCCAATTGGGATAAAGAACCCTGCTTCAAACTCCCATCTCCAGGGACGATTCATTAACTTTCACCACAATGAAGCAGATGTACAATGAGGAGCAGCAGGGAAAGCAGGAGCAGCTGCTTCAAATCAGACAGTGGGTCGCTGGTGTGCTTGCCTTTGGTTCCACTGAGCCTTCTTTGTACATGACTTTGCCCATTCTGCAGATATTCCGACAAACACATAATCTGAAATACAGGGAGGATTGCCCCTGGCTGACATAAATGGCACTCTTGTGTGGAACACACCAGGAAAGGGGGTGGTCTCGTGGCACTTGCTCGGCACACAAGTGGTCCTGGGCTCAAGTCAAGCTTCTCCAAGGAGTGCTTGGAAAGACTGGAGAGCCCCTGCCAGCCAGTGTGGATAAACACCAAGGGAAGTGGCCTGATGCAGTGACTCAATGCAGCTTCCTGCACGCTCTGCCTAAGGATTCTGTAACTGACCAGGCTTGCTTAGCTGGAGCTAGAGATATTTATTTACTGCCTAGAGTTGTTTTCTGTCCTGCAGATTCCCCAAGGATTCCGAGTGACCTACAGAGGATTCCTTCGCGATTTCTCTCCAGGTACTGGTCAAGTCCAGACCTGCCTGGCTTCAGCAGTGGAAAATCATAGGGTGACATCAACCATTCTCTGGCCCCAGCACACTCCGCTGTTGAATAGAGCTATTTCCCAGCCTTTCCTTTGTGTTGCTGCATGCACTGTTCAATAATGCTGCTGTCTCTGTTTGCCAGGCAACTAGTAAGATGCCAGTAGTGGAACATTAGAAAGGGTATATATGAACTGCAGCTACCCAGAGCAGCATTTGGAAGGCATCAGGTGGGCTGAAGCTGCACCAAAGCAAGGGAGCTAAACACAGAATACAGAAGATGGCACCAGAAATGGAACAGGGCAAAGCACTTCCTCAGTAAACAGAGCCTGCCATGACCAAGGATCTTGCTCTGTTTTCTTTGTGTGAGCACACACTTGTTTGATCATTCAGAAACTGAAATGTTTCTGTATTGGCATGAGATTTATGAAGAACATCTACATGCCTAAAATCATTATTATAAATGTTTGCCCAGCACTGGCTCCAGGTTTACCTTTTCTTATAGGGAAGTTACTGCAGCCCTTTGATCATTTTAGTTGCCCTTTTACTTGTAGTTATCCTTTTACTTTAGTTTATTTCCCCCAACTCTACATTACTGCTTTTTAGGTGCTATTATCAGGCCTGTGTGCAGTATTCTATGTGGGGTTGCACCACAGCAGTTTTATTTCCAGTTCCTCTCCTCAGTATGCCCAATATGGAATTTCCTTTTTCACAGTCACCATTCACTGATTTTTTTACACATTTTCACTGAGTTGTCCACCAGAACCCCAAGACCTCTTTGTTTGTCTTGGTTCTGATCCCATCAACTTCTGCTTGAAGTTGGCCTTTTTGACCCAACATTTACAGTGGCTTCCATTGAACTGCATTTGCCATTTTGATGGTTGTTATCCCAGTTTGAAAAGGTCCTTTTTGAGCAACACACAATCCCTTTTGGTTTTAATTACCCAAAAGAATTGAAAGTGTCCCCAGCAAACTTGTCCACTCCACCACTCACTCCTAATCCCAGAACATCTCTTCTTTTTCCCTAGTACTCCTTTAATTCCACTGTTGTTCTGTGATTCAACTGCCTCCCTACCTGGCTTTCTGGTTCTGATGAATTTAAAGAATTCTTTATCGTTGGCCTTGACATTGTTAGCAATGTGCCACTCAAAATGCATCTTTGCTTTTCTTATTTGCTACATGCATCTCCTCTGTGAAAGCTTGTATTCCCTTCTGTTTTCCTCCTTTGTGTGAGAATTCCATTTTCCAAAGGAAGCCTTCTTTTCTGTTATTCTTTGACATTGGTCATAACTATGCTGGTGAACTCTTAGACGTGGTCCAGCTTTCCTAACCTATGGTATACTTTCCAGCTGAGCTTCTCTAATTGTGGTTTTGAAGAGAGATAACCCTCTTCACTCTTTTCAACTTTCCTTTTACCAGGTCTCTGAGTTTAGCAAAGTTTCTTCACTGAGCCCAAGCTGAGGCTAGCCTACATTTTGTGTTGATGAGCAGATCCTTTCACCAGTTTGACCTACACAGTGGCACTTGTCAGTACAGAGCTACATATTACTTTTATTGCCCCTGTCTTCTAGATTTAGCTTACACATGAGGTCCTGGTTGCTGAATACGAGCTTGCTGAATCCTTGCTCCTCCCTGCAGCCCCTGGCATGCTTTGAAAACTTGCTCCAGAGGCTAGGGGGCAGTGTGGTTGGTGGTATGTGGGCCTGTACTGAAAGACTGGAGTTAGCAACTAAGTCCCATCCCATGAGCCTGCTGGATCCCTCAAGACTGAAGCCACCATGTGGCTCTGGCTTTGACGCTGAATCCAGTCCAACAGATATTCAACAATTACCAAAGGCAAAGTGCAACTTGTAAACACACAGCAGGACAAAGGAGGCCAGGCATACTGCGCCTCCAGCTGTACTAAGGCTAATGTCCTACCATGGCATTGTTGTGAAATTAAAAGGCAAGCCACCAGCCATACATGGGAGTCCTTGGCTTCACAGAAGAGTTGGTGCTGTGTGTCCCAAGACAAAGAATATGCAGGAACTGACCACTCAGTCCACTGGCATCATCTCTCTATGAACACTGTTCTCAGTGAGATTCCATATTTTGCCAGAATCCACTGAACACCTTTACACAAGCACATTCTACTTTTCTCTCCACAAAATGGATCATCCCCCTATATTGTAAAACAAATTGCTACAAAATTGAATGGAAGCCCCTCTGCAGGAGAAGACTTGTATGGATTGCTCTAGTCGCTTCTCGGGGTCACAGGCAGTCATTCAACTGGGCACTCCCTTTAGCTAGATGAATGCGTTCTCCCACCACTTAATGGCGTCAAAGGGACCTTACGCATTAAGGAAGGCTTCTTGATGATCTTGGGTAGGAAAACTACCCAATTTTCATTGTGAGCCAGTTCATCTTTCATTTCCCCACACCACTCCAATACTTGGCTCCAAACGGCTTCATTGTGACAAACCCTGAATAATCACAGTGTTCAGGATGGCTCATCTGAGTTACCAGGTCAATGCAGGCTTCCAATTCTAGTTGGGATGCTGGGATTTGACATACAAATTAATCCCCAGCTAGCACCAAAGTGTTGTAATATGCAAGACAAGGATTTCATGGCAACATTTGAAATTGCTTGGCCATATATGTCCCCCACCATCATCTCCTTATTGATAGTGTGTGTGTGTGTGTGTGTGTGTGTGTGTGTGTTGGGGGGGTGCATTTTCACCCATTAAAATTTAACTTGAATAAGGGAAAAGTCAAGTTAAAGCCCCAGCTTGGATCATATGTACTTCTCATGCTACCAGTTCAGGATTGGAATCTTTTAACCTCAAGAGCAAAAATCAGAATCTTAGGAAGTTCCACATTAGACAGACATTTTTGACACAAGCCCCCTATTGGGGCAGTTCTAAACAAGCCAGCTCTGAAATTCCATTGATTTCTGGATTTAATAAAAAACTTGGCAAGATAAAGCACACCCTATGCATTTTCTAAGAACAGCTAATGAAAGTTGTTTCACAAAAATAATACATGTAATTGTGATAAATGAATGTATTCTAAATACTGGATCAAGTGTGGTTCAACATTGCCACTCAGAAAGACAATCATATTATTATATCATTCCCCTGCAACCTCTGGATTGTCTTTGCGAAATCTACAATATTCTACTAAATTTGATTTGTGCAGCTTGGGAACTAGATTTTTCTTAGTGGACTGAGAAATAAGGACTCACCACAATAAAAGCAGGTTGCTGTTTGCATAAGAAATGCAAACAAGGCATGCGTATGTAACCCTAAAATAGACATTATTGCGTCATTTTAAGATTGCACATTAAATCAAGCTGAATGAAAGCATTAGGACTGCAAAATGTAAATATAATCTGAATTAAGCCTCAAACTGTCAGAAACATTCAACAGGCCACTCATACAATTTCTTAGGAACCCCCATGATACTAGTGCAAAGTGGTGAAGAAGATGTCTTTTAATTAACCACTAGCCAGCTCATTATTTGATTTAAGGGGATTTGTCATCATGCTAACATTATCTTACTTATTTGGAAAATGCCTTATCTCAGTAAAAACCATGCTTAAAACAAACAACCTGAAAAATTATATTGCAACCATGAAGGTGCTGAAGTATGTTAGTAAATCTACCTTTTATCAAACAATCTACAATGTTATCCACAATTTACCATAATCTTTGCAGAAATTGAGTTGTTAGTTCAAGGCAGAGCTAAAGAACAAGCCACATCCTAAAGCAACTTGGGGCCAGAATGTTGGAAAGGCTGCTGCCTTCCATGACGTATGTAGATTGTATTCATCTACTAAGGCCTTCCTTTATGTCCCACCACTAAAACAGGTTCGACAGATGGGAATCTGTGCCAGGTTTTTCTGCAGCAACACCTCAGCATTAGAATTCCCTCCCAAACAGGTTAGAGACTAGCCTTGGGACAAGTGAATCTGTCCAGCTTGATCTCATCCAAGTTTGTCAGTGCTATTCTGAATGCCTCAAGGGCCTTTGGATGTACATTTGCACATATACTAGTGTGCATGTTTCAGATCTATTCAGGCAGCCATTGACTAAAGAATGTTTGCATACACTTTAGAAATCTAGATGTATTTCCTTGCACATTTTCAGATGTGCACATCTTGGCAAACTCTTTGGGATGGAAATGAAACGTACTGAAAATGCACAAATTTCCAAGCACAAATTGTGTTCTGTTTCAGGAAGCACAATCTCATATTAACATGAGAACCCAACCAATTTCACACCTGTCCTTAGACTAGTCCCATCCCTGATCATTCTTAGGTAAGCATAAAACTTTGTTTATTCACCTGCCTTTTGATGTTCTGCAAAAAGCCTGATATATTGCTGAGTTTTTAATGTGATGTATTGTTTAAATTTATTTTGGGGATGATCCAATGGGGCCACTCCACCTGCACTGGTTCTTTTGTGCTTGCAAGATTTCCCACCTTTGCCATGGGGCTTTTGCCGTTCTAAAGATAACCCTGCAAATGATTTTAGCATGCTATGTTGCTTTAATGGTTGCAAGCTGCACAGGAAGCAAATAAATTGAAATAATAAATTAAATAAATGGATAAAGTGCCATTATCAACAAAGGGGTGTACTACTAAGTATGTTTGCAAAGGACTGAAGTCCTTCATGCTGCGAAGTGATTAAGATAAACATTCCTCATTCCAAACTGAAAGCTGACACCTTGAATATCGATCTTAGAGGAAATACAAACCTCATCATGGAACAGATAAGGAGGCAGAGACTGGAGGATACAATGTCAAGAACAGGAGCTTATCAGCTCTCCCATGTGCATCCCTTGGAATGAAATCTCCAGGCTGTTCTGCAGCTCTCCTATATCCCACTTTCTAAAGGCTCAGGATACTGAACTAACCCTGCAAATGACGTGCACACACTAATGATGTTCTTGTCACTGCAGTCCCTGCCGTTAAATCCTCCCCCTCACATCCTAGGAAACACACTGCCCAAACATTTTGACATGCAGAACCAGCAGTCAGCAACCAGACAAAACTGTTGCCTGAACCTAGTGATGCACTCAACATGATCAACGCATGAGAAAAATCCATAAAGCAATTAAGCTCTCCTTTGGATTTTATAAACTTGTGGCTTACTGGAAGCCCCCCTGATATGTATTTCCATTCTAAGAAATGTGCTTAGAATGGCAGCTTATCTTTTAGCTTTTTCTCCAGTCTCCGGTTTCAAGTATCTTTATAAAGCAGCAGCATCTGCTGATGCATTAAAAGGTTATGTTTCCCTTGGTACAACATGCATTTGTACAGAATGCAGTTCGGCAACATGAGCTACAGTGAGCAACAAGAGAAACAAAGACACAAATGCACAAGACACAAGAACAGTGGCCAGTACAGGACCTGGACTAACCAGTCATTCACTCAGCCTTCTGTTCAATTACTGTAGTGCATTTTTTGTTTCTGTTGTGTATGTCACCCTGGGAGCGTTGGCTATAGGGTAACAGAAAAATCTAAGGACTGAATGAAAACAATTGTATAATTGTATGTATTGCTGCCATGAAACAGTCTGGGAATCTCAGCTCAGGAAACTGAGCAAAACTGTAAAGTGGCATTGAGCAATTCAGTCAGATTATATCAGCATATTATGCTTAACAATATAGACTGGCTGCCTGCACATTTCTAGGCTGAATTCAAAGAGCTGGTGTTGATCCATGAAATCTGAAATGGCTTTAGACCAAGTTTCTGAAGGATCACCTCATCCTCATATCCTGAGAACATCTTTAGAGGATCTTCTCCAGCTGTCCCAGCCTTCCCCCCCCCCCTTTGCGATGGATTCCCAGTTCTGGAATGCTCTCCCCAGATGCTGACCTGCCACCTACTTTGTGATCTTTGGGGCACCAAACAACACCTTTTATTTTCCCAGATCATTGCTTACTTTTTAACATTAAAATCTGTTTATTTTATTGGGTGGTTATAGTTATTGTCATAATGGCATTCTACAGGTTTGATTCTTATTGCAAGCCACCCAGAGAACTTTGTTATTTGTAATATATAAATATTATTCAAAAACAAACGAAGGTAATGCATATTATGAGAGGGCTTACAAGAAAGGCATGAGAAGTTCGAACTACATTTTTAATCTTGATATTTGAGAAGAAAGTAAACTGTGAATGTGTGGCCAATGCTCAGCTTTGGCAGATGTGCTGAGGAACTCATCCAGATCCAAACAGAAGCAGATCCAGTTATGCACTGCCTGGAAGCATCGTGCATTTTCAAACCCAATTGCCTGCTTTTTAGAGTGTCCCAAAAATTGGCTGACATTAACAGGGAGCTTTTAGCAATAATCTCTGAGCAACCAGGGAGTCAACGGAAAATCCCACAGATGGTGCCCATCCTAAACTGGGCAGAACTGGATAACTATAAAATAATTAGTGTTATTTAATAATGGGGGTTTTTTGTTATGGTTATATTCTCAAAGAAAGAAAGAACCACTGGGTTATAAAGCAATTAGTGTTGCTTAACACCAAGAAAAGGGTTGGCGCAAATAACTGAAGTGTGAGTGCAAAAGAAATAACCAGATGCTTGGCAAAAGTCATCATGGTCTCTGGGAACAAACATAGATTGCATGAAATAAACTTCCTTTTCCTCTGTCAAGAAGTAACAGACCTCACTGGAAATGCATAGAAGAGTGGACATAACTCTCATCAACTTCAATAAAACATTTTAACGCTGCTTGCTCCTAACCAAATTAAATAAAAATGAATCACCATTTGCCATCATAAGATTTTTGGAGGAAATCCTAATTCCCCAAATAAGGGAGGACTAAAGTGTTAGAAGGCAGGGATGACCATGTTGATTCAGATGCTGGATTCTAAGAATTAATAACCCAGAGATTCCACTAATGTTTTGTCTCATATTAATCATTTAAGTCTGTTTCCAGAGTTCTTTCACCACTATTTTGTTCTGGTTAATCAGTAGACAACCTAATCTTCTAATTGCTAAACTGGCAGAAGGACTGCTGGATGAAAATAGATTGGGTGGGGGTGCCAAAGCATTGTGAGAACAGCCTCATTTATTTTATTCAAGGCTTTTTGAACAGAATAGAGCTGAAAATGTTCCCAGGGCAAATTACAAATGGATTAATAATAGAATTTCATCTATTAATAATATAATGTCCATCATCCACTAAAAATGGAGAAATACCAATCCTAAATCATACCTGTTATGGGCCCATAACAATATCTCATTTATGGTCCACTACAATATATTCTATTTTAGTTATTAGTAGCTAGCATTAACTAGGAAAATTTAAGGAAAATCTCATATGTTTCATGTGGATGATGTTCTGAAATACCGTAAATGGTGAAATTGCCAGTAGCTATAAGAACAGAAAGTGTTCTTGTTGTTCAAGTCCTTCATTAGGAGAATCGTTCCATTTCAAAAATATGCAGATATATGATTCATAAAACTGTGTAATTCCAAGGAAACCTCCTTACAGATACTGGACTGCTATTCCATCTTCTCTTCTTTAACATATTTTTCCCCCAGTAAGAAACAAGACTGGTGAAGAAGTGAGAAAACACCAGAGAGCTGCAGATTAAAGATGGAAATGTCTGGAGCTCCCTGAAAAATCCCATGGATGAGGCAGGACAACTAACACCCCATCTTGAAGCATTTTCCAATTCACCAGAAAAGTTAATTTTGAATACATTTTTTTCTGAAGACAGGTGAATATCATATAGCCCAACCTCACTCCCCGCAATTCCCCAGACTTGAATCAGTCTGGCCAATGATCTCAGGACAGGCTTGAATATGGATGTGTACTATAAATAGCAAGAAGGAACAGAAAGGAAGCACTAAGTGTCCTGGAGATGAATCACCAGTTTACTTCTGACCCAAAGTCAGGAAAGTGTTTCTTTGGGCACATGGTTTGCTTTCACCCAGTTTCTTCATGCTTGAAGGGGTAAAAACAGAAAATCTAAGGGGGCTGCCCCCCTCTATTTTCAAAAATTCCTAGCATGAAACAGCAATCAATAAATAAATAAATCAGGAGAGAATTACACTTTCTGCTTCGAGTGTTCAGAAGCATCCAGCTGCCTAATATTGGAAACAGAACTGTGCAGTAAAATTTTTAGTCCAGCATACCAGTTTTTGTTGTCATGTTATTTTAGTGCATCATTATTACAGTCTCCATCTCCTGAAATCTAACTAAGTTACACCAATGCACATTCTCACTTTGCGCGAGGGACTGGTCAATTAAAACAGAGTATGTGAGATGTTTTTAAGAAAAAGAGTACCAAAACTCCGTCTTGACTCTGAACACCACTAAACCAGTGCAATTCCTATTGCACAAACTAGAAGAGAAAAGAAGTTGGCACTGGGCTTCCTAGGCTAATGGGAATAATAAAAAATTGGCTTGGTGCATGTATTGCCATCCATGTCTCTCTGTTGTCAGCTTTGCAGGAGAACTGTTAGAGGTAACTCTGGATCTTACTGGATCCAGGGATTGTAAGAGAGTTAGAGCTCATGATCAGTAAGTGGGAGGGCATAGCTCAACAGTATAAGGTGTCTGCAGCTGAAAGATGCACTGTGAAGAGTTTCTTCTCCATAAGATTGGAGGCACCTTTTAACCCCCATTAGATGTACAATGTACAACCCCTCTTAAGCACAGGATTGCATGGAAGCACCAGTAAGGCAGTGCCATTCAGGGTGATGTCTGAGGAAGGAAGACTTCCTGTGGCCAGCTGCACATGCCTGCATTCTCGGTGACCCTGATCCCGCATGGCAGAGGGACCCTGAATGGCAGGAGCATCCCATAGGCAGTCCTACATAGTGTGAGGTCATATGCTAAGCATGCTTAGGCAGGAGCGAGGCACCAGGTGGTGCACAGAGGGTGGGGCGCATAGAAGAGAAGGCAGCCATGACCATCCGCCACCCCATAGAAATGTGAGGGCATTTTCATGGCAGTCTAAGCAAAAACGCATTTCTCAACAGCCATTTTACATTCCTAGATCAATGAAGCCAGCAGATTAGTTTCAATAATATGTGGTTTCAACCCTTCAGCAAGCAGGATCAATTAAGGCTTGCTTCTAAGATGCTCCGTGCCCTCTGTCTCTATCAGTGGGGCTGTGTATATACTAGTGAAGTTTCCAGGACTGCTGGAGTCAATAGAAATGCTTCAGGCCCTGAGGGCCAGCCATTTCTAAAGGCAGATGAGCTGATTCCCCCCACCGTGTGCCACAGCCCCTGTTCTTTTATACTTCTAGGAAAAGATAATCAATCTCAATCTTCACAAACAGAGAACTGGCCTATTGAGGAAGGGAAGATCAATGAAACTGTCTCAGGTACACTTGCACTGTGAAAAGATTGAACTACTGTAATTCCTTTTTGTGGCCTTTCCAAATTATTATACTTCAAAGGAAGGAAAGAGTAATATAACCTACAATACTGGATTCAAGAAGCATATTGAACTCATCAACCTCTATGTATGATTTCTACCGATGGGAAAGGATTTGGTGCACTCTACTCCTTAAAGGGTAATCCAGATGCTGGAAGATGCATTGCAGCAGGAGTTGCTAGGGATTTAAAAGATTATCCTAGAAGATACAAATCTGTACTACATTTGCATATGTTGATTTATATCTATGTATGCCAGTTATATGTAATTCTTAAATTAATTTATTAAATTTCACAGAAGGCAAAGTTAGATGAATAATTTCCCATCCAAATTACACCAAATAGAATAATTTAATTAATTTGCAGCCCACATCCAGGTCATCCTAAATCAGTAGCTTCTCTTCAGTTGCAATTAATTTGCAAAGGCTGTGAATAAATACTACAAATCACAAAACAGAGCAGGTGGCAGGTATTTCCATGGGCTCTTTCTCACAGATTCACCCATAATAATGCTTGGGGTACAGGAGGCTTTGACTGGCACCTGGGTAAGTTGCTTTTTCCCTAAGCCTAACTGCTATACACAGTTCTTCTGAAGGTTTGAGCATTTGGGGCCAAGGTGTGAATGAATGTAGTGCAGTTTCTACCATGTCAAAAATGTGATCTTGTTGTGCACAAATACGAAGAGCTTTGGCTGTGTGGCAGTATAGAAATGAAGACAGACAGACAGACAGATAGACAGATGGTGATGATGTTGAGATTATAATAATAAGTGGATTATTATTATTCCATTGGCATTGGAAAGCTGATGTATGAAGGAAAATTGCCCTTCTTAAAAGTCACTTTTTCATTTATGAAGCTACACACAAGTATGAAAGTGTGAACTAGGAGAGATGTATTTATCTTTCAAAAGGGGAAAACAAATCGACAGCAACTCTTGCGCCTCCACCACAAAACATGGAGCTGTGGTGGCACAATTTATTTAAAACATTTGGCATACAAGTGTTTTAAATAAAGAAATTATAAAAGGATGCAGAGAAGAGGGGGATCCTGTGATTTTTCTTCTCGCCATTCCCCCACCTCCTATGGAGCGAAGCCAGTGCAATCATTAACCCTGTTTCCTTCTACCCAAAAGCGATTCCCAAAAGCAATATTCTATCAAAACTGCTAGTGTGCAGTCCAAGTATTAATCCTCAACCCTAGCACTTCCTTAGTCTTTCAGGTTGGCTTGGTAGGGGAAGCACCTGCCTGGCATGTCAATGGTCTCAACTTCAAGCTCTGCCTTCTCCAGGTAGGGCTAGAAAAACTGCTGCCCAAAATCCTGGAGAACCAGCAGCATCCACGTGGACCATGCAAGTGCTAAGGCAGCTTCCTACTGACTACACGATGCAGTGATGGCCACCAATTTGGATGGATTTGGAGGGAATGGGGCCATTTCAGGGAGAATATGGCTGTCAGTGGCCACCGGTTATGACGGCAATACACTGCCTCTAGTAGCAGAGACGATATTCTGCTGTATATTAGCTGCTGGGGAGCAGGAGTGGGGAGAACGCTCTTGCACACATTGCCTGCTTGTGGAAAATCCACCATATGAATAGGAGGCTGGACTAGACAGACTTTGGGCCAGAAGCAGCAGGAATCTTAAACGGTTCTTGCACGTTAGCCTCCGTTTTGTGCCTTCCGTTTCTTTGAGGTGAACCAGACTCTGAGTGACGCAGGCAGCTTGTGATAGAGAAACAGTGGCTCTGAGTCAAGACAGCATGCAGGGAGCACCTTGGCATGTGCATATTTAGACCTTAAAAACTTACCCATTAACCACTAGGTGAGGTATGCCAGGTAGGGTCAGCCCACTGCACTGCTCCCAAACAGCCAATTGTGGAAAGGACCTGTGCATGCAGCCCCAAATCTGCAACATCAATTCCCCATCCAACCTGCTAATGCATTTATTAGAACATGCCCTGCCAGATTTGCTCTGGACAGAGAGATGTGGGGGGGGGGGGAGTCCATAGTGAAATGGAGGAGGGGCACTGGTCGTTCCCTTTTCAAATTCCCTCTCCAATTGGTTGCAGGGTAAAGGAAAATATCTGTACCCGCTCCAGTGCTCACATAATTTCTCCTTTGTGCTGGTGCTTCCAGAGAACTTGAAGGCTTTAAATATGGCAGATCCAAAGCTTCTCCCAATGTTCCCTATCTCTCCCATTTTCATGAATGGAATTAGTCCCCCAGTCTCTATAAAGTATAAGAGAACATTACAAAGAGAAAAATTCTAAAGTCTGACTATCAACTTAGCTGAAACAGGGGTGTGCAACCTGTGGTTTCCTAAATGTCGTCAGACTCCAGTTCCCATCAATCTAAGCCAGCACAGCCAATGGTGAAGGATGATGGGAGGTACAGTCCAACATTGCCCACTCCAGGTTGAAAACATGAAACATTAACATTGTGGAAAGTAATATGAACTATATTAGAAAAAAGAGATCCTCAGAATTGCATGAAAGTTAACTTATCACACATTAAATGAATCTTAACAATCAGTATCTAAATTGTACTTAACCTTCAAAATTATGACAATAGATGAAACATTTATGAAATGAATTTATAAGCTGCACTTTGCTCAGGCAGTAGGAATCTCAGCCATTCCAAATGCAGAAAGAAAAGGAGTTGGTATTGAGCAGTAACTCATGGAAAGCAAAGAATTTTGTCAGATAAATATAGAATGCTTCTGCTTAAAGCTGCATGTTAGGTCACCTAGTTTCCCTCCTCCAAGTTTTAGATGCATAGGAAATAGAAGGGCAGACCACATAGTGACAGGAATTCTGGGGAAGGGAGGAATTATAAGCCCACTAGGCTGAAAACATTGTAATATTCCACGATGAAGCACAGGAAACTGATTTATCTCACCAAAGAGTTCAATATACATTAAGACAAAACAGGGATCGAACAGGGATAGAACGATTCAATTAAATGCTTTGGGCATAATATAGCTGAATTGCAAACCAGGCAGCACTACCCAAGCAAATACTTTTAAGAATGCTATGTAAGGGCAAGAAAGGGTTCAAGAAGAATGAAAAGTGTAGATAAGCATGTCAGCATTATCTTCCAAGTTAATCCAGGGTGGGTGAGCTTGTTCACTTTGTATCATCAGAAGTTCTCCTCTGGCTAACTGATTGACTGCATCCTGCCAGGAGGATCAGAGCCTACAAGAGGCTTTTAAAGCATCTATTTTCAGACATGCAAATTGCTCCTTCACCATTTGACTTAAAGTCAGCAGGTTGAGATAATTTAGCTTTTTCATTGTTTCAGAGCAAATGAGTATTCAAAAAACTAAGTTATTTTCAGAAATAGTGATACCAAATAGCATCTGTCTTTGGAAAATGATTAGCCAGGGAAAAAGGCTGCTAGCATTATCTGAAGACAATTAGATGGGACCAACACTTTAAAAGGGTTGCATGGGGACACTATTAAAACACTGTAATTTGGCTCTAGCAACATTATATGCCAGATCTTTTTGTCTGGATATTACAAATGCCTTTTAAAAACATTTATTAGCAGCAATTGATGTGCACCCATCTCAGAACATTACATGCTAAGAATGAAAGTGCCATGTGCTAGGTTTTTTTATTATTCTTTTAAAATCTCTATTCTGTAGGACACTTGAGAAACTTAGACACTAACTGCAACCCATTGTATATGTGGATATAAAGTTACAATTTGTTAAATGAAAATAATAAGTCAACAAAATAAAGGATAACGATTTCATTTTAAGTCTAGTTTTAAGTCTGTAGAAAGCTTTGAAAACACTCAGATCACAATAAATAATATATTTCTGAATTTATATTATTGTCACTTCTGAAATTCAACCCATTTTTTCAAATACAAAATTTTGTTTTTGAAAGTGAACCAATTCTTATCAACGTTCTTGATTAAGTCCACATTCCTTTCTGCTTTATTAAATAATGCTGGCAGGAGCATCTAAATAAAGCAAATTAATTGAGAAAATGAAAGTCTTTGCAAACTTTACTAAGTGAAATATAACTATAATGCTTCTTATAAATAATAATTTACACTCAAAGTCCTCTGGCTAGGTGGTGGTGTAATCCAAACCAGACTTCTATCAGAATTACTACAGGACATAGTACTGCTTCTATGCAGGAGAATCCCAGACACAGAAACAAAAAGAACTATTACAATGGCAAGTGCAAAGAAATAAAAGAGAATGACAAAGGCAGGGGGGAGAACCAAAATTCTCTTCCAGGAGATCCAAGAAATCAAAGAAAAATTCAGACCTAGAATGCTAGAGGACCAGCAGGGGAACATGCTATCTGACTAGGAGAGAGTAAGGGGAAGTGCAAATAATCTACAGAAGTATTGTACATAAGAGAAAAAAAGTGTGACAGACCTTTTCAAAGAGGAATCCTATGAAGAAGAAGAACCTGTGAGATATTTGAAAGCAAAGTGAAAGCTGCTCTGAAAGCACTTGGAAGGGACAAAGCACCTGCCGCAGTGAGGGTGCCCAGATAAGTGTTGCAAGTAGCAGAGACTGAACCAGTCCGCATATGTCAAAAATATGGAAAACAAAGCAATGGCCCACAGACTGGAAACATTCAATATGCATTCCAATCCCCCAGAACAGGAGATGCAAAAGAGCGCAGCAACCATCTGATCGCCCATCCAAGCACAGTGATGCCCAGAGTGTGGCAACAAAGAATAGTGCCCTGTACGGAGCAAGAAACACTGTTGGTTTCCTAAAAGGAAGAGGCACTAGAGATCTTATTGTGAATATACATTGGCTACTGCAGTGCACCAAGGAAGTTCAGAAGAAGATCAGTCTATGCTTTATAGACTACAGCAAACTCTTTGACTGTGTGGATCATGAGAAGCTATGGAAGATCCTGAAAGAAATGGTGGTGTCCCAGCACCTGAGTGTACTGTTGTGTGATCTGTATTGTGGACAAGAGGCTACTGTTAGGACAGAATATGGAAAAACAGAATGGTTTCCTAAAGGCAAGGCATCAAACAAGGATGTATTTTATCTCCCTATCTGTTCACTCTGCACACACAAAATATCATAAGGAAAGCAGAATAAGGATCAGAGGAAGAAGTGAAAATTGGCAGAAGATACATCAATAATTTAAGGAACGCAGTTGATACCATCTAACTGGCAGAAAGCAGCAATGAATTGAAATGACTCCTGATGAAAACGAAAAAGGGAGTGCAAAAGCAAGAACAATCAGGAAACATAAATCATGACTACAAGAGAATTACACAACTTTAACGTTAACCATGAAGAAGCTGACATTGTGAAAGGATTTGCCTTCCTTGGCTCAGTCATCAATTTGAAGAGAAGCTGCAGCCAAAATAAATAAATAAATAAAAGACTGAGACTTGGAAGCACAGCAATGAAGGAACTAGAAGAGATAATAAAATATAAGGATGTTTCACTGGAGACCAAGACCAAAATCTTGGATGGATGTGAAAGCTGGACAGTAAAGAAAGCTGACTGGAAGAAAATTGAAGCAGTAGAAATCCTGTGCTGGAGGAGAGCTCTGTGAATAGCTGGGACTGACAGAAAGATGAAAAAGTTATATCCTAGATAGATCAGACTGAGCCACAAGTGGCTCTGGCAGCAAAAAATGGAAAACCCGAGGCTATCATACTTCAGGTACTTCATAAGAAGGCAAGACTCGCTGGAGAAGGCAATGATGCTAGGAAAAGTGGAGGCAGATGAAGACCAGGAATACCGGCTATGAGATGAATTGATTCCAGGAAGGAAGTCACAGCCTTGCGTTTACAAGGGCTGAGCAGGGTGGTCAGGACAAGGCATTTTGGAGGGCATTCATTCCATCTCTGACGGGTTACCACACGTCAGAGATGACCTGATGGCACATAACAACAAACAAATGATTTAAATCAAGTTAAACAAGGGTCAACAGCATAATTAATTAATTGGATTGAACTAGACTGAGGAACGAATAAACTGCTGGCTTTTGTAGGGCATTCTTATTGATCTTACTTTTCTTTTAATGAACAAAAAAGTCAGTTTTCCTCTGCAAACGTTTGTCTGCTGCCAACAATTGTGTGTGTGGGGGGGGGGGGGGGGTGGTTGAAATGTAAACTTGATGACATGTTTGAAAACTGCCACAGCAATTTAGTGTTGGTGGCTATTAGTGGCTGCTGGTGATATACTGCGTACAAGGAGGGTCTTCCTAAATGCTTGTCCACTTTGCTGGTAACAGGGAATCATGAAGTGTGCAGCCATGTGCGCAGTGAGCCTGCTTAAATACCACGGAAGTCAACAGAAGCCTATCTCTGCTTTTATGCTATTCTCTCTTAAATCTTTTCTACACCTCCCTGCTTTTTTCTCCTATGAAAAGATACTTTTCTATCATTGTACTTTTGACAAGGGATAATCCTACAAAGTCATATAGTGTGGACTGGAAGGTTTTTAGTTAAACTGTCTATATTAGGATGTCATCTGCACAACCATACACTCACGCGCACAAATACACAGACACACACAGAGGAACATATAGTGAAGCAGAAATTATTCCTGGAAGGAGAAACTTAAAATAAATATCTAGATCATTCAGGCAAGTTGTGTGACCTTGTTTTCAATGCTTTTATTTAAGGCGAGAAATCATGATTTCATGCATGCAAACTGTCATAATGCCACCGGTAGTTTTAGGAAAATTTCTGATGAAATGTGTAAGGAGGAAGCAGAATGTGCTAAATAAACAGTGGTGACATTGTGGGACTAGAAGGCAGCCTGCGTGTGTGTGTGTGGTGTGTTTGCATATGAATGAAATGTCATTTCCTGATTCCAACAACATACACATACTTCAGACAAGCAACAGTCATGCCGAAAATCCCAATAAAAACAGAAGCAGAATAACAAACAAACAAAAAAACAACTGCTTGGGTGGTTTTTAAAAATGTTTTTCCTATAGAACAATGGCCAGTGATATATTTCACTGGAATTTAAGGGACCCTGAAAGGGATGCTATTAACCTCTGCAGACCACACATGCACACCAATACAAAATACCATTTATGTAATTAATTAAAACAATCAGTGAGGCATTCTAGTGCCACTGTGATTAAGAACCCCTTAGATTATCTGTCTGTAGCTCGCTGTATGTTACGCGTCCTGGGTCTTTAGGGCCCCATTTGTCACAAGTGCTCTAAAGGCTGCAGTGCTTATCAGAAGGAGATGGCTTTGGGCTCTCCAGCGATCCTTTACTCTTGTTTGACAACAGTTTAGGTGGCACTATGCACACACGTTTGTTTTCCCCCCAAGAGTCTTCCAAAGGACACATCTCCAATGTGAAACTTAATGAAGGTGCCATCACGCATAAACACACTGGAGAATCAACAATTATTTCACGCTAAGGTTACATTAGATTTCCCCTTGCCTCTTACTGGCTATAGTGGGTACTGCATCAAATCTCAGTTGCTGAATGGGACCCTGTATGGGTTGTGCAACAAAATGAGCACGATCCATAAGAGCATAAGAAAAGTCACTCTGGATCAGTCCAATTGACCATCCAGTCTAGCACTCCATTCACACAGTGGCTAATCAGCTGCCCACAGGATGCCTCAAGCCGGATGGGTGGAAGACCTCCGCCTGGCAAGCTCCTCAGCAATTGGTGTACGCAGGAATTCTGGTAAAGGAGCAAAGCTAGTAGCCACTGTTAGCTTCCTCCATCCCACATCTGTCCAAATCCATCTGTCCATCACCACCTCCTGTGGCAGCGAATTTCATAGTTTAGCTCTCCTGAATCTCCCACCAGTCAGCTTTGTAGAATGACCCTGCATACGACTATTATGGGGGAGAGCAAGAATGTCTCCCCACCCCACACATAATTTTAAACACTTCTCTCATGTCCCCCATTACTTTCCTTTTTTCTAAGCTAAACAATCCCAGCTGTTGTAACCGTTTTTCATAGAGGAGCTGTTCCAACTCATTGATAATTTTAGTTGTACTCTACATTTTTTCCAACTCAATAATGCCCTTTTTCAGGTGCAGTGACCAAAACTTCACATGACATTCTAAGTGCACTTGCACGAAAGATGTGTGTAAAAGGAGCATTGGTTTTATTGGTTTTAATACCAAAACGTGTTGGTTCGATTTTCCATTTCTGTCCTATTTATGCTCAACACAGAGTTGCCTTTTTCCGGCAGCGGCACGCTGGGTTGCCACTTTCCTTGAGCTGTCCACCACCACCTCCAATCTCTGTCTTGATCAGTCACTGCGAGCTTATTCTCTGCTGTAATGGATTAAAGCCTTGATGGGGATGAAGCATCTTGCCACAATTGGCTGATTTCTCTTCATATCACAGAAGGATGGAGAAGGCAGCAGAAACTTCAGTGGCTCACACTAGCTGAGCTGTCCAGCCCTCACAAAAAGGCAAAGAAAGGGACCTAAGGAAGATCATCATCTAGGAAAGACCTCTGGCTAACAACTTACCAAAGATCATCCTTCATTTGAGCTGGCCTCTGTCCAATCCAAGTCTGGTTTAAAGCTAGATGTATGAGGAAGAGCCCCTTCATGGATCACTGCCTTGTCGTGGCGAAGGGGTTTGTGCAGCTCAATGATGCTATGAATTATGCCGTGCAGGAACACCCAAGATGGACAGGTCATAGCAGAGAGCTCTGACAAAGGGTGATCCATTGGAGAAGGAAATGGCAACCCACTCCAGTATTCTTGCCATGAAAACCCCATGGACAGTAGCAAAAGGCAAAAAGATACGACGTTGGAAGATGAGCCCCCCAGGTCGGAAGGTGTCCTACCGGGGAAGAGCAGAGGGCTAGTACTAGTAGCATCAGAAAGAATGCTTTCTGGGTCAAAGCCGGAAGGACACTCAGTTGCAGATCTATCTGGTGGTGAAAGGAAAGTTGGATGCTGTAACGACCTATACTCCATAGGAACCTGGAACATAAGATCTATGAATCAAGGAAAGCTGGAAGTGGTCAAAAAAGAGATGACAAGACTGAACACTGACATCTTAGGAATCAGTGAACTAAAATGGACAGGAATGGGTGAATTTAATTCAGATGACCATCAGGTAAACTACTGTGGACAAGAATCCCTCAGAAGAAATGGAGTAGCCTTCATAGTCAATAAAAGGTGGCAAGATTACACAGAAGAACTATACAAGAAAGAGCTTAACATCCCTGATAACCACGATGGGGTGTTCACTGACCTCGAGCCAGACATCCTGGAATGTGAAGTCAAATGGGCCTTAGGAAGTCTGAGCAACAACAAAGCTAGTGGAGGTGACAGTATTCCAGCTGAGTTATTCAAAATCCTAAAAGATGATGCAGTAAAAGTGCTACACTCAATATGCCAGCAAACTTGGAAAACTCAGCAGTGGCCACAGGATAGGAAAAGATCAGTTTACATTCCCATCCCAAAGAAGGGCAACGCCAAAGAATGTTCAGACTACCGCACCATTGCAGTCATTTCACATGCTAGCAAAGTTATGCTCATAATCCTACAAGCTAGGCTCCAGCAGTATGTGGACCGAGAACTACCAGAAGTACAGGCAGGGTTTCAAAGAGGGAGAGGAACTAGAGATCAAATTGCCAACATACACTGGATCATGGAGAAAGCTAGGGAGTTCCAGAAAAACATCTACTTCTGCTTCATTGATTATACTAAAGCCTTTGATTGTGTGGATCACAACAAATTGTGGCAAGTTCTTAGAGAAATGGGAGTCCCAGATCATCTTATTTGTCTCTTGAGAAACCTGTATGTGGATCAAGAAGCAACAGTGAGAACTGGACATGGAACCACTGATTGCTTCAAAATTGAGAAAGGAGTTCAGCAAGGCTATATGCTGTCTCCCTTTCAATTTAACTTATATGCAGAGCACATCATGAGAAAGGTGGGGCTAGATGAATCACCAGTTGGAATTCAGATTGCTGGGAGAAATATCAACAACCTCAGATATGCAGATGATACCATTCTCAAGGAAGAAAGTGAAGAGGAACTAAAGAGCCTCTTCATGCAGGTGAAAGAGGAGAGCACAAAAGTTGGCTTGAATCTCAACATGAAGAAAACTAAGATCATGGCATCCGGTCCTATCTCTTCCTGGCAGATAGATGGGGAAGAAATTGAGGTAGTGACAGATTTTATTTTCCTGGGCTCCAAGATCACCGCAGACAGGGACTGCAGCCAAGAAATAAAAAGACACTTGCTCCTTGGGAGGAAAGCTATGGGAAATCTAGGCAGCATATTAAAAAGCAGAGGCATCACCCTGCTGACAAAAATGCATATAGTCAAGGCTATGGTTTTCCCAGTTGCAATGTATGGCTGTGAAAGTTGGACCATAAGGAAGGCTGAGTGCCGAAGAATTGAGGCCTTTGAATTGTGTTTCTGGAGAAGACTCCTGCAAGTCCCTTGGACTGCAAGGCGATCAAACTGGTCAGTCCTAGAGGAGATCTACCCTGACTGCTCTTTAGAAGGCCAGATACTGAAGGTGAAACTCAAATACTTTGGCCACCTAATGAGAAGGAAGGACTTGCTGGAGAAGAGCCTAATGCTGGGAACAATAGATGGCAAAAGAAGAAGGGGACAACAGAGAATGAGGTGGCTAGATGGAATCACTGAAGCAGTGGGTGTGAGCTTAAGTTGACTTCAGGGATGGTGGAGGACAGGAAGGCCTGGAGGAATGTTGTCCATGGGGTCGCGATGGGTTGGACACGACTTCGCGACTAACAACAACACCATGAGGAAGAGCTGGCCAGTTAGGCTGACTGTGAACATCCAGTGCTTTGACAGTAGATTGAGCAGGCAGACAATACACCTGGTCACCAACTTCCCCATTGTGATGAAATGTGTTTTATTTCCACTGGAACTATAGTAATAATATTTAATCACTATTATAAAACAGTAAAATAAAATTATTTCTAAATTTGTATCCATAGCTAGAAATTAGTATATATACACATTTGTGATCATTTATCTGCTTTCTTTTTTAAGTGATGTGTAAGTGGCCACTCATCCTGCCTACAAAACACACTGTGCTGTCAGAGAATGCTAAAAGGGCTGCACTTTGAACTGCCAATCAACCTTCCAAAAGGAAGCCCTATTACTCTTTCTAGTTAAGATGCCAACACTGTTTCTTGTGCGTTTCTTCTTATGATGCAACCTAGAAATGGCACAGAGTGAAAGTATGGCATCAGAAGTCAATCTGAGCATCTAGTATGTTTACTGATCCTAGTGCAATGTTTCAAGATCCAGACACCATCAGAAGGACAGCAGGCAAAAGATAATCATATTCCTCTTTTCATCAGACAAAATGATCTCTTTGTGGCCTCATCAAGAATTATATTTGGATTAAGGCCAGGGGACACCTCAGTTCATATCCCCATTTATGCAAACCACTGCCTTACAACCTAACCTACCTCACATGGTTGTTGTGAAGATAAAATGGGTGTAAAAGAGAACTTGTGGGAAAGGTATAACAGAAATGTAATAATAACTGTTTACATTAAAGATGATGATGTTTCACGCAATAAAACACCTCTTGGAAAGCTATGGGTTAAACCAGGCTGGCCCCACTTACACTGACCCCACCTACATTACCATTTGAAGTGCAAGTCAATCATATCAAAGATTTGTGGGTTTTGCCATTAGTTTAAGCTCCTGTTGTTTTGCAAGAAGACTTATTTGGTATGTTGCACTCAGATCCATGTCAGTAATAATGGTTATCAAGGATAGACAGAAAAGCTGATTGAACTGAATTATCAATGGCAGCGGTATCTCTTTGACTTTCAGAGAAACTAGCAAAATGCTCATTTTAAATTAAATTATTTTCTGTTATCCATCAGAATAGAGTGAACTGATGGCATGGAACTCCAGAAGTCATTCTTGCAATTCACATTAAAAAATGCCCATTACACATCTTCAATAGTACATAATAATCATCACTATTATTATTGTAACAATATTTTTTTACTGATCTGCTGGGAACGGAACATTCCATTGCAAGCTTGTCCCCCTCCCCCCCCCCAAAAAAGGAGAGATGGGTCCAGTCCTGGATTTCTGACCCAGCTGTCATTTGCATTGTCCAGTGACAGTAGGTCCTGTAGTTTTCCAGTGTTGCTCCAATTGCTGGACACACCAGCTCTAGAAAATGATCTCAGGCAATAAACTGAGAGAGAGGAGAGCTGGATCACTGGGGAGGATGCCAAGTTATTCATATAAAGTTATGGTAGAATTGCTTCTATTGACAAAATGACCATGCTGGGTACCAAACTGAATTATACATATTTACCTGATGCATACAGAACACCATGCATATCTCAAAGATATTTATGCATTCTCCACCTTTTGTATTTCATGCCTCATCTATGCTTTTCTCTTGCACCATGTAGGTTGCTAAACGCTTGCAAGAATACGGCAGTAGGAAATGATGGCTCTGAATTACTGATATGTGGTTATTCTGAATAGAGGGAAAAATATAAACTGTTTAGCTTATTTCTAGCTAATTTCTAGCCTGGCCCTAACCATAGTACAGGAGAGTGTGGCATTGATTTCAGTGGGACTTATTTCCATGTATCATGTTCAGGATCTGTAACCTCTCAAATCCTTAATTGCTAAAATACCTTCATTTCCTGACATTTCCTTGTAAATCATTCTTGACTTTATCCATTGTTTTGATCGATTACTTTCCCTTCATCAGGATGCAGTCATTCTTCTCTTATATGTCCTGGAAAAGTAATCCTTTTTAATTGTAAGGAGATCGCAAATACCAGTTTGGGAACATCGTGGGTAGACAGTCTTTTTGGCCATGGGCCCATTTAGCAATTTGAGAAATGATCCCGGGGAAACCTTGGCATTCTCCCAGAGCTGGCAATACCTCCCCTCTTGTGTGCAGGTGGTGCCATTTTGATGCCAAAAGCAATGGCACTTTCCCCGTGAAAGCCAGAAATAAAAAGAAATTGTACTTTCTGAATAGCCAAAGCCCATGTTTATAGTTGATGGGTTTATCTTCTGTGATTCAGGAGCCAGATTAAAATAATTAGATAGTTGTACATTCCAGGGAGTGATTCTGGTTTCTATCTTTCCTTAAGATTTTCAAAGAGTTATCACTGGGGTCAGGTTGTCATCTCTGCTATGAAACCTTGAGCATAGAGTTGTGAAAATATAGAATAAAAATGTGGGGACTATATTTTCTGAAACAGATTTCCCCCATTATTACAGCCAGCTTTGGAAATACCAATGGGATTCTAGATGTATTATAAGCACTTACAATGCAGCACCCTTGGGCTTCCGATGGCACCCACAAAACTCTTCAATCTCTGCCTCCTTCAAAAAGAAAGTTTAAATTAAAAACTTGGGGAAATGTTAGGGCAGTCTTCTTTCTCTTTCTTTTCCTATTGCCTTGCTGTTTCTGGCTCTCTTCCCCTTTCTTCCCTTGCTGTTTCTCCTGCACCCAATCTCTGACTTTGCTCTTGCTCTCCTCTCTGCCCCATTGGCCTTGTTTTCCCCCTTCCCTCCCAGCATCTAGCCTCATATTCCCCTCCACAGGATCTAGCCACATCCAGTATTGGAGCCATTTTATGGTGGTGCCCATTCAAATTCTGAAATGTGCCTACAGGTCCAAAAGGTTGGGCCCCCTGTAATATGTTTCAGGCACTGCAGATACTTGGGGACCAATGCCCAGTATGCTATACTTTAAGGCTGCCTCTACACAGATAGACAAAAAGCCATGAAATGCCAAAGTGGACTACAGGTGGAAGAATACCTTTTGGAACTCAAGCAAACCCCCACCCCAAAAACTCTACAGCTAGAAGATAAGGGAGGGGAGTTGAGCTCAGCCTTCCTTTTACTGTGCAAATTGTGTGTTTCTGTGGGAGAGAATTTTTTGAATGTGATCTTCCACTTTCAGTCTGAAGTGGTAAATCCATCCCACACCCTCTAGGGACTCACACACTTCATTCTGCTGCATATGTAGATCCAGGCCCTGCCAGCACATCCTTCCTTTCTGTTTTCAGGATGCAAATTAATTCTTTAAAGAGATCCCCCTCCACATTAATGCAGTAATATCTGAGTCACACAGATCAGTTCCTTTTGATCTTAGGATTTCGCTCCATAAGCAGAATGACTGGATAACTGGAACTATGCCCAGATCGGCCAAGGGGTTTCCTGTTGGTAGCAAAACTTGATGTGCTTATAAAAGGCTGCACACACATCTCTTGGCACGAGCACAACTGAGGATCAGGCAGGTTAATTGCCCCTTCAATGGCCTCGCTTCGTAGAGAGACTACGTTAGCAAATTCCTATGTCCCATGCCATGAGCAGTGGCATCCTAATAGCCTGAGAGATTATTTCATTGCTTTGTGTTACATAAAATGTATTGATTAGTCTATAATATTTCATAGTGCACTACAGAGGCTTTGGAATGTCTAGTTTACTTTCAATTGGCTACCTAGAATGCCAAGAGATTAAAAAGTATATATATTTTTCATTGCACACAATGGCATAAATCAAAAAATAGGGCAGGTGGACTTTTATGAGTGTTTACTCAGAAGTTCCATTGAGCACAATGGAGTAACTAGGTAACTATTTTTTCATATTCCAATGTAGAACAGTCTGTGTAGCTAATCCATCCTACAGTTTAATGATAATATATAAACTAGAAGCCCAGCTTATTTGAGACCGGCAAACCTCCTCCCTATTTCCAGTTCTGTGACTGGAAGCAGGCCAAGTTGGAGAAATTTCTGAAAGTTTCCATCTCTCAGACTGGCTGCATTTTAAAAAATTCTAACATTCACACCAATCATGGTATTTTGTGCATTTTGCACAAAACAACAGCTGAAAAGGATATTGCCACCGCACAATTTTCACAAATTGTGCACAGACTACACGCTTTTCTGGTACCTATTTGCATGATTTTTACACAAATGTCCTTAGCTTAAAAAAACATGTGAATTGCAGCCTGCCTTAGAGACAGAAGTCTGTGAGCTGGCTTGAAGTCACACTATAGCAAGTCAGTGCGAGTGCAGGGTTGACAAACCAGAATCCAGGGGCTGAGCTGTACCATCAGATTTGTAATATGAATCCAACATTTTGGTGAATAGACTATTCTCTGAAGCATCTAAAATCATCTACATCTGTAACCAGCTTCTAGATATGATGCCAATGCTTCCTTTCCATTCCACCTTATCTTCTAGACATTAATAACCCTATTTGAACATAACAATAAGCCACAACTTTATGCTTATCCTACCACATTGTGACCCAGCACTGCACACATTGCTTACTTTCTTCTGCTCTGCTCTTCCCTTCATAAAAACAGGGAAACCAACCAGGATAGAGAAAGTTATCACGATGTCTGAACCCAAGATCCTGGTTTGCTGCTTCCTCTCATTGACATCTGCTCCAGGTGAGGCAGTGTCAACTCTGAACCAGTGTCTGAGTGGGGTGATGAATTGGATGAGGGCTAATAAATTGAAACGTAATCTAGACAAGATGGAGGTGCTCTTGGTAGGGGGAGCCTTAGTCTAGGAAGAGAATATCCATTCTGTCCTGGATGGGGTAGCACTCCCCATAAAGGACAAAGTGTGGAACTTGGGGCTGCTCCCAGACCCAGAGCTGTCCCCGGACCACCAGGAGGCATCTGTGGCCAGGAGCAACTTTTATCCACTGCAGCTGATACATCAGCTGTGCCCCTATCTGGATGGGGAGCACCTAGCAATGGTAATGCATGCTTTGGTGACCTCACATTTGGACTACTGTAATGTATGTTAGGGATGTAGGGGGCACAGTGGATTAAACTGCTGTGCTGCTGGGCTGGTTGATCGAAAGGTCGCCGGTTCGAATCTGCACAACAGGGTGAGTTCCCGTTGCTCCGTCCCAGCTCCTGCCAACCTTGCAGTTCGAAAGCATGCAAAGTAGAAATGCAAGTAGATAAAAAGGTACCACTTCGGTGGGCAGGTAACAGCGTTCTGTGCACTTTGGTGTTTGGTCATGCCGGCCACATGACCACGGAGACTGTCTGCGGACAAACACTGGCTCCCTCGGCTAGGAAACGGAGATGAGCACCGCCCCCTAAAGTCCGTCATGACTGGACTTTAATGTCAAGGGGAAACCTTTACCTTTACCTTTAATGTATGTTACATGCATTGCAAACAATCTGGAAGCTTCAGTTGGTACAAAATAGGGCAGCCCGTCTGTTGACAGGGTCAGGCCAACATGAAAATATAAGTCCTGTTCTTTACTAACTGCACTGACTACCAACTGCAGTCCAGGCCCACTTTAAGCTGCTTACAAGGACATACAAAGCCCTAAATGGCTTAGGGCCTGGATATCTAAAGGAAAACCTCCTCCTATATGCACCTACCCAGACCCTGGGATCATCTATGCAGGTCCTTCTCCAGGAGCCACCTTTTTAAAAAGTAAGAAAGGTGGCTAGGAGGGGAAGGTCCTTCTTGATGGTGGCACCCCAATTATGGAACCAGCTTCCCAGGGAGGTGTGTCTTGCACCAGCCCCTTACACATTTTGCTGCCAGGTTAAAACCTTGTAATCTTTCCATTATTTTAATTGCTGAATAGAAGGTTCTGATTTTATACCAGTTTTTATCCCTATGATGACTGGTTTGCTGTGGAGTTGTTATTGTGTTGTATACTGTTGTTATTATTTACTTGGTTAACTGTTGTTTATTATATTTGATTTTTATGATTATCATGTATATGCTTTGGTTTTATGCTGTTTTAAATGCTTGTACACTGTTTTGAATCTGCTAAACAATGGTTCATAAAAACTTTTAATACCTGATCTCCTCGGTGAGCAGAACAATTTTGGACCCATCAGCAGTCCTGACATCATGATGTGGCAAGGCCCAGAAGCTGCTCTCAGGGCCCAGGCACTCAGAGGGGTCCATTCCTGCCAACTCCCAATTCACTTGGAGAACTATTCCTGCTGGAGACTCTTGGGGGAGCTGGCTAGCTCCACATGTCTGGTTCAGAGGGGTGCTGCCCAATGAGATTACCTGTGCAGTCAGTGACTATCCGGACATCTCTCCGGATGAGCTGTCCACTGAACAATTAGCTTTCCTCTGAGTAATGGGAACGAAAAGAGAATGGGCAGCTGACCAGAACTTTCCCCAAAAGTTCATACAATCTCCACAGCTACCTCTTCAGTTTCCATGATGCCTGGCTCTGAAGAAGGACCCTGTTGGAGCCAGACATTTGGTTACAGACAGCTGTGGGCATGGGAGGGGACCCAGAGAGCGGAGTGAGAAGGCAGGCTGGGAGAAAGGGTGGGGGTGACTAAGGCATGGGGTGGCCATGGCAGTGGTGACAGCCAACAAGGGGAAGCGGGGTTAGTGGTCAGAGGCGGCAGTGGCAAAATCAGGGAGGAGGAGAAGGAGGAGAGAGGTTCCTTCTTTAGCACCATGCGCAAGGGCAGCCTGAAGTGGCCCCAGCCATACCTATACAGACCAGAAAATGGTATAACCTTCCACTTAAGTTACACACATTTCTTTTTTCCAGTCTAGTCTAACCTGGGGTTTCCTAGTGAGCTGTAACAATAAACAGCGGCCTTCTTGGAAGGAAAGTAGTATATGCTGATGTTCTCCCAAAGACAATAAAAGAACATCCATTTGAATAGGCCATCTGTGGCTCAGAGGTGTGCTCAACCATCCAATTCACTGCTTAAGTTTTCCGTTCAGTTACAACTATTTGTCACTTAAATGGCATTTTTCATTAGCAAAGAGTTTCACCATCTATACTGAGTGGGGAAATAATTTAAAATATTGCATCCCACTCTTGCTCCAAGGAGCTCAATTCAGCTGACACGTGACTTTTCTTTTTCTATCCTCACAGCTATCCTTCCAAGCAAGTTAAGCTCCCGAGATGCATCGCCTGGTCTGTATCACTGAGTCATTCATGGCCAAATTGAGGAGTCCACATGTCCTTTCATGAGGAGATGGACCAGGGTCTCAGAATGCTCTCCACCGAGTGATTCTGCATCTCTTAAATGTCGCTATTTATAAACGGTGGGCAACATTTCCCTGTTGCAGCCCACATTTCCACAAGAGTTATCTCTGGGGGGCTGGGTGCCAGCAATGGGTGGGTCCATAACCAGCAGCGAGTGGAGCCAGAGTCACAAGTGAGTAGAATCCCCCCTCTCCTCTTCCTCCCCTCCCTCTTGTTTCCACCCAGCAGAGTGCCAGAAAAGAGGCACACTGCTCCTACCAGGTCCAAATTAGACACATACAGATTCCGAAATGAGCCTGAAGGCCACATGAAAGTAGGCCTAGGGCTGCAGGGTTCCCACCCCAAATGTAAAGGCTTAAACCATTTCCAATCCGTAAGTAGTCTTGGCCCAGATCTGTAGAATTCTGCAACAAAAGGCAACAAGCCACCATTGCATCCAAATGTGCCGTGCTGCGCAATGCGTTCTGATCTGCACACACAATAACACTGTCAGAACCTTATAAATGGCACATTCACGTCCCGAGCTTCCTAGGAAGCAGCAAGCGCCATGGTTCCAACCATACCTTCTAACACTAAGCAAATCACGGAATAAACCTTAATCTCTAAAATGACAGGAAACCATGTTTGAAAAGGGATTTCAAAATGTTTTTAATTTCCTGAAGCTAGAAATCAGGTCCATCTTTCAATCAAGTGAATCTCCAGAAGCTAATTAAGCTTCAAATGCTCTCTGCTCTATTACGAATGATGTGCTGATAAAGAAAAAAAGAGCCAACTAACAATTAACAGGTGCAGCTGAAAACCAATAAATGATTTTAAATGTTAGTTTCTCATCTTCTAAATTATGTGTGCCCTGATTTGCCTCAGAAAATTACTACAGTTCTTTGGAGGCTGAACATGATCTACATTCTGCTCTGCCTTGACCTAGTAAAAGACTCAGTAAAGCACTGTTTACTGTCCTGCTGAGGGATATTAATGGACTTTTTAGTAAAAATGCTCTTGGGCGTTCTTTTAGACTGCTGGTTCACAAACATACTTCTTGTTCATCTTGGCACACAGACCATAAAGACTCAAAAGGTCACCTTTCCAGTCACTCTGCTGCTGTACATTTCTAGGAGCTGTAAAGTTCTGAGCACCATGGGGAGAACCCATAGCACAGGACAACTGCAGAACTGTTTAGACAAACTCTCAAAAGCCATCCTAATCCAAAACACATATTTTTATTTATTTATTATTAATTTATTTATTTATTTAAAACATTTCTATACCGCCCCCATCGCAACAAAGCCTCGGGGCGGCTCACAAAAAATACGAAAAAACATACATAAACAATAACAATTTAACAATTTAAAAGAAAAAAAATTTAAAACCCCTGGTGCATTCTCGACTAATTTTAAAATCCTAATAAATACAATAATTTAGCAATTAAAATAAGTTTTAAATAAAAAGGTCTTAGCCTGGCGCCAAAAAACAAATAACGACGGTGCCAGGTGGACCTCTCTGGGGAGCGCATTCCATAGATTGGGCGCCACCGCAGAGATAGCCCTCCTCCGGGTACTTACCCTCCTAATATCCTTCACAGAGGGTTCCCGGAGAAGGGCCTCTGCCACTGATCTCAAGGGGCGGGAGGGCATATATTTTGATACTGTAATTGCACTTGCTTCTTGCAAAATATCACTGCACAGACTTTTCAAGCAGTCAATTGCAGGTTCGTTCCCCAGAAGGACCTCAAGTCCTGCCAGCTCTGGGTTTTGGAGGGACCTTTAGCAAGACACCTTCAGTGCTCCCTCCTCCCTACCTTCCCACTGGCATTGCCACCTTTGTTCCTCCTCCTCCTCATTGCTACTGCTTGCTTCTTTGTCACCACCACTGCCGCCATCTGGGTCAGAAGAGGAGGCAGGTGAACAAGCCGGTTGCAGTGAGGAAGCAGAGGGGCAACTCTGGGGGAACTTGCTAGTGAGCCCCTGCTGGGCTGTGGGCTGGCAGGTGCCCATCTTGCTTACCCTTGACACTAGCCCTGAGGAACAAGGCTAGGAAGAGATCACCATCTCTTAGAGCTATTGCTAACCAAGGTAACCTGGCGCTCCTGGGCAGGATGAACCATCATTTGACTCTAGTCTTGCTCCTTAAAACTGGAGCTTTTTTCAACTATTGTGATTATAGCATTTTAGCAAGTACAGGAAATTTTCATTGACTGGGAAAACTTGTACACAAAGCAAGCCTAGGTCAGCAGATAACTTAATGAGGAGTTGGTCAGGAAGCGTGAGGCTATTAATGGCTAGTGGTCATAATGGATATCTGCTAGCTCCAGTACCAGAGGCAGTGTGCTTATGTACACCATGTGCTGAGAAGCATGAAAGTGCCTGTGCTCTCCTGCCCTGCTTGAGGGCCACTGCATGGCCAGAACGCTGGGTCAGGTGGCCCCTTGGTCTGATCCAGCATGGCTCTTCTTCCATGCACAGGGCGGAAGCATGGTGTGAATGAATACCTACAGCAGCCCCCATGTGAGTACCTTGGGGCCTAGGAGCTCACCATACAGAAGCCCGCATGTGGTGGCCCAGTTTGTCAGAGCCGGTACTTCCACACAGAGACCTTAAGTATGGTTGTAGTAATTTGAATAATTCTAGTGGAGTCAGTCAACTAAGGGCCGAAGTAATTGAGCCACTCATGCTGGTCCCATGTGAATCCTCCACATAGGACTGCTGCGTCTCACAAAAGGTGCCTCTGTCTAAACACTGCCCCATGCTGGATGTCACAGCATAAGGTCTGTGGTCTATGAAGACAGGATGGAGTTTTTCCATAAATCTGAAGTGTGAAAACCATTTGCCCTTCTGAAACATTTAGAACTTTACGCACTGCATCAGCCCCTCTATTGGTCAGTGTTCTTGGTAGAAGCCACTGTATCATAAGTCACTTATTGATTGGTGGCTAATATAATACTTGAGAATAAACACTTATATGGCTAGCTTGCTGTACGATAAAACTCCAGCTACTCCATTCTAATGCCAGTGGCATTAGACATTCTACATCATCTCTCTACACAGTTTAAAGGTGTCAGATACCTTGAGCCGACTATAACTGAATCTCACACACTCAAAGCAACCTTTTTAAAACTGGAGAGACTTTCCAAAGCAGCTTCTGAAATAGCATGGGGAGCCTTGCTGCTAAAAGGAGAAAAGCCAAGGTCCCACCAGACATGTCCCCACCTTAGGCGTGTCTAAAATTTCTCTTTGGATCTCAGCCATGGTCCTTAAAGGTGCAGTTCTATGGACTGTACTGTTGTTGGACAGACTCCTCCAATTTCAGAGGCTCCAACCTCCAACCCTTCTCAGTCCTTCCAGAAGAGCCTTAGTGGAGACAGGAGAAGCAGCTTTTCCAAGGTCTGCTCTCGGGCTTCGGGACTCCCTGCTGAGGGATGCTCGGTTGGCTCCCTCTCAGCTGTTCTTCCACTGGTAGCAAAGGTTTTTTCTTCCACAAGGTCTCTTAGCATGTAAACAGGTCTGTGGCATAGCTGCTCTTTTTACTATTTTACTGTTCTGTTTTAAAATAGTGTTTTAATATTGTTTCAACCAAGTTTTTATTTTTATTTTGTTCCTATGATTGTTAGACACCTTGAGCTGCATTTTCTTGGTGGAAAAGTTGGGTCCGTATCAAATAAAATCAAAAAAGTGCACAGAGATTCCAGCCTTAAATCAATTAGGCTAAGAAACATGTTACTCGAGGTTACACATGTCATGTCACTGTCACGTGTGTGTGTGTGTGTTGACTTGGCTTGTGTGCAGAAACATGGCTTGTTAAAGTAGCAATTGCCTGGCTTCAGGCACCATCTTGAATATTCAACCTCCAACAGTGGGTTCTTATGTCATGCAAACCCAACCAGCAAGACTTGTATCTTGATCCGTTCTAGGATTACGCAAGGGTTGTTGATCCCTCCCATAACCCTTAGCTGGGTTTGTGTTACAGGACAACTCACAGTCAGGGGGCTGGATATTTGGGACAGTCCCTGCAGGCATCCTTGGCTTAAAGTCACAATGAGCACAGCAGGCTGTGGGAGCAGTCCCATCGCGGCTCCTGCCATGCTAGCGGGATGAGGAGACAGCACGGAGAAAGGAAAGCTGGCAAAACTGCCCACAGGAGCTTTTTCCCCCCTGTCACACCCCTAGCAGTGCCAGCTACAACAAACCTCTCGGTTCTTAAAAATCTTGCATAATGAGCTGTTTTGTAGGTGGGCTGAGAACACGCTGACAAACTGGACTTTTTTCAATGATGACTTTCCTGCAAATCTTCTCACTGAGTGCTTTGCATATAAATGTCATAATCAGTACTGGCTGCTATAGCAACAGGGAAATTTCAGAAATGATTTCAGCTGAATATCACAGACTACCAATACCTTTAGAACGGAGCTTTCTAAGGAGCAAGCAGATAGGAGAGCCATTAATTTAATTTATTTAATACCATGTCTTTTCTCATTGTGATATCTTCTTGTCATACTTTCAGATCAATAAATAACCATATGCTGTAATTAACTCTAGGCAGTGCCGAAGACCCTTTATCTGATCAGATTAAGCAACATTTAGATGTTCTGACCTTTGATTTATTCGTAATGCTTTTACTGCTATGATATATGTTAACCATTGCCCATTATGATTCCTGGTTTATTACAAAATGAAAACAGCATGCTTATTATCTTTTTGCCTGGCTTAATAAATGAAGGTGCTGTCTTCATGTCAGGAGCTCCAGTTCAAAGGATTTTGCCACCACATAAATCTATTTCTGTTTTCCACAAGGAAATGTATGAACGACTCACACAAGCAAAGATTTGCAGCAGAAGGGGGACCTGCAACGAAATGTTGCAGCATAGAATACACCGGGAATCCATGTGACTTCTCCTCCTGGGTTTCCACTTCCTGACAATCAGTCAGCATTCCACGGCAGCTGAACATGCCTGGTCCACATTAGGCGTGTTGCAGGACCTAAGAAAATGCCCCACTCCTGCCTACAGGATTTTTTCCTAAATATTTGTTTTTTAGCTCGGTAAATATTAGTGTTCCCATAAACCTCTTCCTAATATCTCTCCTGCACACAGGTAAAGCCTTGTTGGCTACATAGGTCTGAACATGGGAAATAGAGGATACAGCTGGTTGCAGCCATTTCGGCATGCTCGGTTTTCATTAAGATTTCAATGAGAATGTTGGCAGACATTTGGACTTTTTTTCTTTTTTGGAATCAGTGAAACATTCTTTTAATGAAAAAGGGTTTTTTATCTGATCTGTTTTAGCAGTAGTGTAGCATTAGCTCACATTTATTTATGTGGTTCATGTTTTGAATAAGAGCATGTTGTCTTTTTCTTTGTATCAAGTTATTATTATGAATTCAATCAGAGTTGATTTTGTTTTTATAAAAAAAGTGATTTTTATTTGAGAAAACAAGAGAAGTAGTAGTACCATTTTTACATGTATATAAACAAACAGGTGTTAGGTACAGGCTAATAAATTAAATAGACCCACAATTCATGGTAAATTCTCTCAGCCTCATCCCAAAAACTTTTCTTCTGCCTGACTCACCCCTTCCCCTGCGTAGTGGGTGGCTGTGGTAGTGGCGAGGATGCCAGAACCCACAGAGACACATCATTGAAGTGACAAAGATGCCACAGCATTTTAAAAACTTACGTGTGCATTATGGCACAAGCTGCCATGGAGGACAGTCCTCTTCATCAGATGTCTGAAGGGTTTTCTGAGCAGGCCGTTGGGGGATTGTAAGCAGTGAGGGCAGAGGGAGAATCAAAATGCAGAACATACAGACAATGATGGTGATAAACAAAACATGTCCATTCACCTTCTCATCCTGTCTGCTCTCCTTTGACTCATGGAATGTATAGGCTGAACCTGAATTAGTGTGCTCCTTTCCTGAGGTCTTCATTTGGGTCCAAATCTGGGTTGGGGAGGAGGCTAGCTGTAATCCTATGCCATTCTTCATTATTAAAGATCATTTTCAAAAAGAATCTGGCCTCATGTAAAGACGCCTTTGAAATTCATTGGAACCTAAATCTCTGGCACATAAGAATTTTTATTTCAATCTTTCTCGAGGTGCATGGGATCTACCTGAATAAGGACACATCCTGGTAGATCAGATGAATTCCTGCTTGCTTTTTGTCTTGGTGGGGCCAATGACAATATTATTTTGTTGGTAGGCAATAAACTAGATGTTTATATGTTCTTATTAATATTAGACCTTTAATGTTTGATCATTGGAACTGGACCCTCCTTCTCTAACATACTCTTTTAAAATGTAAGTATGTATTTAATATTGGAAATATTACTACAGATCTCATCATGAGGTTGCTAGGAGAAAGATACTAATCTCAAGGATTTCTAGAAGGCTTTAGATACTGTCCAGTACTTCTTGCATTATACCACTACTGGTGATCTGGCAGGCTTTTTAAGACAAGATGTGGACTCCCAAAATTCCTGACTACTGGCCATTTTGGCTGGGGCTGATGGGAGCTGATGCCCAAATATTGGGAAAGGCTGCACGTGATCGCTTTCTCTTGGGTTTGTCCCTTGTTCGTTATGCTTTATGGTCAGATGACTAATAATTGCACACTGAATGTGTGCCTAAACGCCTGCTCCATCACCAGTAGTAGCATGATGAAGGAACTACTGGACAGTCTTCCAAGTCTTCTAAGAATCCTTGAAATTGGTATCTTCCTTCCAGGAACCACATGATGAGATCTGTAGTGATGTTTTCGATGTGGAGTACATACTGGCATTTTAAAAGAGCAAGTCAGAATGTACGAGAATTGCTGGGAAATCTCAGAGCTTCTCTACAAGAGGCATTCATTGTGTGCTCATGATTCTTTACTCAGGGCAGGCTGAAGGGGCTTTATACGACGGCAACATCCTCCAGGGCTTCTCCCGTGCTTTGCAGCCACTTTTGCTCTGTTCTTAGAACAAAAATAATCACCAGTATTTTCGGTATCCTGCTAAAAAAGCCCATGCAACTCCGGAATTGCACTATACTGCAGTGCAACCTTGTTGTTGTGTACCAAAACTTCTAGGAAGGCAGAGAATGAAACACCCCAGGAAAAAAACCACTGTTACACAACACTCTCTTATTCCCACAAAGGAAACTGAACAGAAGCTTGGGTGAAGTGTGTCCTTAAACACCTCATTTAGGGTAGGAGTAGCTCTTATAGTGAGTAGCTACAGGATCGCTATTGTAATTTTACTGTTTTATTAAAAATCATTATCCTATTGATTGTATATTTCTACTTGTAACTCATCCAGAGAGCCTTATGGTGAATGGGGCGAACTAAAAATCTAATAATAAATAAATAACTACCATTGTTGATGCAGGTACAATTAAGCCTTGACCACCATTCAACAACTCATTTCATGGAATGGAATGGAATGGAATGGAAAGGAAAGGAAAGGAAAGGAAAGGAAAGGAAAGGAAAGGAAAGGAAAGGAAAATTCTGGGTGGGCAGCTAGTGGTCCTCCAGATATGTGAACATGAATGTGCATTTAGAAGAGAATATTATATAGACAGACTCCTAGGTTCCTTCACCATTGACTAGGCTGGCTTGGGCTGGTAGGAGTTATTTATTTAATGGAAGTATATGCCACTAGAATAGCCCATGACTCACAAAATAAAACAACACACTATCCTAAAATCAATCCTATTACATCAGCGTATCCAAAACATATTGACCATATAATCCAAATATAAAGATAATACATCAAATCAAAATATAATATAAACATTAAATAAAACAATTTAAAGTAGATACTACTAGTCCAATTTAAAACCAAGTAGCCATTAAAACCCACTGTTTAAATAACTGGAGAAAAGGTGGGTCTTCACCTGGTGCCGGCATGCTAACAGCGCTGGTGCAAGGCACACCTCTTTCTGAAACCTATCCCAGAGGCGGACTCTTCTTCTAGGCAGCACCCCCCACCCCTTCCTAAGAAGGACCTCCTGGCTCAATTTTAATGGACGGGTAGGGACATACGGAAGCAGATGATCCTTTAGGGACCCAGGACCCAAGCTGTTTAGTTACTCCAAAACTTGAGGAAGGCACAATCTGCTCATCCCTACAGTGCATGAAATCACAATAATATTCAATTTTGCAGGAATGGGTTTTGCACAGGGGCAGCGATAAAAAAAGACAAAATCTCAGTGCTCTAGGGAATGTTCAACAGACACGTTTTGCCTTTCCATCATAGATTTCACTGCTGGTATATATAATAAAAAAGCTCAGCAACCCCATTACCTTTTCTTCAAGGTTATCAATCCAATCTCCTAGAAACAGCTCAAAAAGAGGAAAGCAGATCTGCTCCGCAGATATCAGAGGTTTATACTCGGATGTCACAAGTATTTAGGTATCACCGTGATGAAGTTGCCTTAAACTCCCATCGTATGTTCTGCTGGGCAGCAGAAAAAGCGGAGAGGGTTGTGGGCAGCCCTGCCTGCAGTACTGGCATGCCGTGATTATTTATTTATTCTTATTTTATTTTTATTATTGTTTTATTCATATCCTGCCTTTTTCCTACAAAGGGCTCAAGGCAGCTTACATCTCCTCCTCCATCTTATCCCCACAGCAACAACCCTGTGAGGTAGGTTAGGCTGAGAGTCTGTGACTGGCCCGAAGTCACCCAGTTGGCTCCATGGCTGAGCAGGGACTAGAACCCAGATTGTCTGAGTCCCAGTCCCATGCTCTTAACCACTACACCACACTGGCTCTCATGGCTTGTGCCAGTGCAGTGCAGGATCAGGGCATTAAACCAGCACAACAGTGTAAGGCAGCATAAATGCACTAGTGGAAAGGGCAGTCCAGGGAAAGGCTTAGGCACATGGACAGCTGTTCTATACCAAGTTGGCTTGTTGGCCTGCTTTGCTCAGCACACACTGCCTGGTAGCAGCTCTCCGGGGTTTCAGAGAGGAGTCTTGTCCAGCCTGCTGGGAGATGAACTTGGGACCTTTCACCTGCAAGTCCCACCTATGGCCCATATGGGGGTGGAAAGGAAATAACATGCCTGCAGGCAAGAAGGAAATGGAACACAAGATGTCCGGACAACTCTGTTGCAATGACAACATTAAACATAAGATGTGAGCATGGAAGCAAAAGCACGGCCGTGAGTCATGTTCCATAGTTCAGACATTGTTGCATATAGAAAAACACAAATGTTTTACTACACCCAGCAAAGGTGATACACTGGCATGGTCTAGTACTAAGATGCCAGCACCAACATTATGGTGATTTCCAAGGAAAAGGGCACTGATGAGTAACACACTAAGCAATGAGCACAGTAAACGCCAGACCATAAAGAATAGGATGTTGGCTAGTTTACACCAGCACTATTACTGTTTGTAGAACCGTTCTTTGAAAATGCCCATGTTGGGAATGATCTGGCAGCATCACAAAACGCTGTTTGGCAAAACAAACTTGAACTCTGTGTGCATGCAGGCAATGAGCACTTTTTACTCTGAATTTGAAAGACATCCAGAGGTAAAACATTATTGTCACTGTTGTGCTGGTGACAAAGGATCAGCAGTACTTTTGGAACTTAAATGCAGAAAACAATCTCTTTGTTACCTGCCTAATTCTGAGGACAAATCCACTCTGTAGATTTCTTTCTTTGATCATACCTTCATTTCCTGACCACCTTCTTTTCATTATCAGACAGGGCTACTCTACCCTATTCCCAGCCACATCTTCCATTTTAAACCGTCTAATAGTACAATAAGCTTTAAATATGCATCTGGCACGCTATAAACACACATGCAGCAACATGGACGTGACTCCTGCACATGATCATTTTGCACCACTGGGGCAAATGAACGACGACTGTAACCTCAGAACTAGCATGTTCTGATGTTTCCACGAGATTGGCACATAACACACCATGAGAAATCTGTAAACCTTCTTTATTGTTTTGCACTGGGGTGCCCCAACATTTTGGATTGTTCGGCACATCTGGAATTTTTAGTGAATGTCCTGGGCACTCAGACAAAATGGCTGCCATGGGAGGAGAAGGTTGTCCTTTCATAAAATGGCTATTATGGTGGACACTGCCTATCACTCAGCACTTACTTTACAGAAGATAAACTGGTGCGATTGAAAGAAAAATAACTTGCCCAAGAACCCAAGTATAAGGCAGAGGTCAGGTCTTAACTTCAAAATACAAAAACACTCTTTTGAACCCAAATAAGCCCCAGAAGGCAACACTTGACTTTGCAACGCATCAGCCTCCCAGTTTTGCTGAATAAAGAGACATCCTTAAGAAATAATGTAAGTCAAAGGAGCAGGGAAACTGCTGAGTTGCAAGAACGGTGTTCTCATGTGCCATGTTGGAGACACCAGTTTTATACAACCAAGAATGATGCCAAAACACCACAAACTTACTCAGCTATTTTGTGGGACTATGAGGATGGTTCTGAGCGCTGCACAGCTAGGATATGAAGGATATCTGACTAAGTAGGGAAAGGGAGTTGACAGCTCCACACATTCCCTTTCCCCCACTTTATCCGGCTTCAGCAAATAGCAGTGAGCTCTGCAACTTGCTTGGAAAAATGGTGGCAAGGGGGAAGGGGTTTTGTGGAAAGTGGGTGCTGAGTACCTCTCTCATCCGAAAGCACCATCCAGTGCAGCCTATCCCACCCTAGTGCCCTACAGATGTGTTGGATCTCAATGTTCAAGCTGCATGGGGATGATGGGAGTCGTAGTCTGCCACATCCAGAGAACACTAGGTTGGGAAAAGGCTGATCTAATCTGTCCATGCATGCTTGCTGTTTCCCCTTTGCTCTTATTCCCTTCACCCTTCAAAGTCCCACCTCAAATCTATTTTTAAGTCTTTTATGGATAGCAATTATAATTAGAAGAAAAGAAAAATGGGAACAAAAGTGAGTTACTCATAAATAGAATCAGCTTTTTTTCACAGAGTTTCTTTTTAGATAATTGGCTGTAATACACCCCCCCAAACATTAAATGATAATATTTGTGAAATGGGCACACAATCCAGAGAATGTCACAGCAGCCATATCAATATTTGTTCACCTGCTACAGCACTTTTGTTTAAACAGGTATCCCTAAAATGCTACCTTGTTGATTTGATAATGCACTCTCAGGCCAGCTACAGTGGAGAGGACAAAGCTGGACAATTTGTGTGTGATTTTGCCCAGTCTTCTCACGGTGGACTTTTCAGAAACAGCGTTCTAATGCTTGACTAGGGACAGTTGGAACACCCATCAATAACAGCGATCATTTCAGCTACCAAGTGCATTCTTTGATCTAAGGCTGATAGGTGCTTTATTCTGTAAAATTACATAACAGGTTCTTAAAGAAAGCTGTATTCCCAAGACCGGCCTGGTCTGATCAGGGCTCTGCCTTGGAACCACTGCCCATCAGAGTCCAAAGTGAGCATTTCAGAACCTGGTTGCTGAAGGACTATTGTCACAATGTTTTTTCTAACTAAGCATGCGAGGTGCTCAGAATCCACGCAGTTTGTCATGGAGTTTGTTCATTCATGGCTTAATACGCTTCAGGGCAAGTAATCAGCAGTCTCTGAGTGAGAAAAAAGAGGAAGGTCTTTGGCCAGTAGAAATAGCACTAAGCCCCTCACTCTATGGAAAATGAGCAAATGGTTTCGTTTCCTTAATCAGCAGTACTAGCCACCATGAGGTTATAAAGCAAGAGGTGTTTGGGCAGAAAAGATGCAGAATGTACTAGGTGGCAAGCTTTATCCTGGTTAGCAAGGTCAAGGAAGCGCTTCTCTTGAATTTGCATTTAGAAGAGAATATTATGTACATACATACATACATACTTATATTTTGCAAGCTGTCCTGAGCACTTGGTGGAAGGACGGGATATTAATGCTTGTAATAAATAATAAATACACACACACACACACACACACACACACACACACACATATACATACATACATACATACATACATCAAATATCTTACCAGCAGTGGCATCTGGCATTGCAATTGTAAGCATCTGTCATTTAATGCTCTGTCCTAAGAGCAGAGCCATTTTATCCTCAATAACAATACAGAGTAGTCTGCATGCTACAACTTCCTGATTAAATAAATTTCAAACCATGTTGCTTTTATTTTATAGAATCCCAGTTTGAGAAAGCACTCAGCTTCAATTTTCTGGATATTAACACAGCTTTTTCCTGATTAAAGTGGACAGAATAAACCGAGCTTCCTGATGTTAATTGCAAGAGAGCCTTGGGAATAGTAGATTGCTGCTCAAAGGCCCACATCATTCAGGCAGTTATACAGTCAGAAGAACAGAGAAATGAACAACAATAAAAAAAAAATCTACAGAAAGAAAGCATTTGGGTGTAGAAGCACAGCAACACACAAAAAATTACGATAAACCATTTACTGGTAAATATCTTCTGTCATATCCTAGCCAAAAGCCTGCCCAATATTTACTTGGAAGTAGGAGCTATCAGATTCACTGGGACTTGTTTCCAAGTATCTTCTTGGGATCAGAGTGTAACCATATCAAACAGAAATGGGCCACCTGTGGCCATTCAGGTGAAGATGTTGATGAGTGTGACACATTTCTATACAGCCTTTCAGAAGCTGTGTGTGGTGGTTTACAAAAGGTTCAGAAAATGTTGCTGGACTCCAGTTACCATCAGCCTCAGCCATCAAGTCCAATTGTTAAGGCAGTGGAAGCTGTAACCCAACAACATTGGGAGGGCCACAGATTTCTCATCCTCAGTGTATAAAGAGTCATCCAAATCCGCCCCCCCCCCCCCCAGTATCTGGGACTCACAGCCATTTCAAACCCACAAAGGTTCTTCCTGTGCCGGCGGGCTTAGCTGTACAGAATGACATGCCACTTGTTTCTCCTCTCAGTTGTGTTGCTTCGCTTTCCAGCCACTTCCAACCATAAACATTTTTGAGATGTAATATTCTGCACATGCCTAGTACTTGGAATATTACCATTGTGTGCTTATTTAATCTTCCACTGATGGAAAAAATACTGTACCAAATGTATCCCCATAAAGCCATTAAGTGAATGAGGTCAAAAATATACCAACAAAGCCATGAAAACAAAATACTTGATACCATTTACAAGTGCAATAGGATCTTTCCATTTCCAGTAAAACAATTTGTTTGTAAAGAAGTAATTGGGGTCAACAATACCACACAATGTGAAGCACATAATATCTAAAAGAATTAAGTGTAGGGTCTAACTGACCCCACCACTGTAAAATATAAATATTGGGCCATTGAAATATAGAAAACATAATTATAATAGTTACACTGGTATAGTATAACACTAAAGTACTACTAAAAATACTCCTACATGCAATCAGTGTAGGAAACAAAAGAGTACTCTCCAAAACAGGAATATGCAGATATATGCAGTCATAGACAGCTTTTTTATAAAGTTCAGTACTGCCCTTGAATAGAAACATACCATATATACTGGCGTATAAGGTGACCTGCATGTAAGATGAGGTCACTATTTTGGGCTGTTCTTTGGTGTTCATATATGTCAGGAGTGTAAGATGACCCCACAGTTCACGGAGAATCTTAAGTATATATGGTAAGCCATCATTGGCAAGGGTTGGTGGGCAGGCGTGCAGGTGGGCGGGCACCAGGATCAGACTGGGCTGTGGCTTGCAAAAGAATGTGCCGCCACCCCCCACCCCTCCAGCAAAGGTGTGCATACGGGCAGGCTGGATGCCAGACTTGGGGCCGGGCATGCGTCTGCCTGCGTGCAAGTGGAGCGGGGTGGGTGCCAGATTTGGCATGCAAGCCTCACAAAGCAAGGTGCTCTCCCTGCCCGCCTGGGGGGATCCGTGTGGGTGGGGCATGTGCCAGGCTCAGGACCGGACCCGGCTCACAAGGCAAAGCAGAAGACAAAGCACAGTGAGGGAAATGTTTCACCTGGTGTATAAGATGACACCCCCCCACCACCACTTTTTGCTTTGCTGTTTTCAGTTGCAAGGCTTGTCTAATACATTGGTATATGCAGCACATTGCAAATGTGATGGTGGAGATAATGTTTTAAAAATGCATTGAGGCTTTCCATAGAATCCCGTCTTTGTGACACGCAAATAAAATTGACTCAGTATGTGTGATCATCATATTTAGTTAATTATATTATACTCATATACACGATATGACTTCTATTTACATCTCATAAAAACCAGCTGCCCCATATCAGTTGTGGGCCACCCCCAAACTTCACAGGCAATCTATGCAGCCCACTAAGGGGGCAAGAAGTCACCCCAAACCCCCTCACTGCTCATTGCAGAAAGAGCACAGGGTGAATCATCCCTGCACAACCAGTCATATTTCTCCCCACATTTGCTGCTAGGAGTCCTGAACCTCCACCTCCCCTCCCAGCAAGCCTGTCATGTTTACAGGGTCTTGGGCCTTGATATGGAAGAGCGGTTAAAACCCCTCCAGTTGGAGCAAAATCGTTCCAAGGTCAGACCAAGCACATTGCCAGGACACAGCAACAGACTAGGATTGAGCAAGCACAGTGATCACAGAATGTGCAAAGGTAGAGACCTTAACCTCCACACACACACACACACACACACACACACACACACACAGAGAGAGAGAGAGAGAGAGAGAGAGAGAGAGAGAGAGAGAGAGAGAGAGAATCCTCCATGAAAAATCAGAAATGAGCTAGAGGGGATTAAAAGTACTTTCTTTCTGAATTTGAGAAATGTATTTATATATTGCTATGCAGCCTTTGCCCTCCACAAAATATTTCTAAAAGCTATGTAATAAAACTTCTAAAGAAAGAGCAGAGATGAAATAGCCTGGAAATAATGAAGCCATGGGGAAGGGCAAATGTTTTTTAATTCTCTCTGTAAGAATGCCAGCATTGTTATTTCTTCCATTTCCTTTTACAATTGTTGATTTAACTTATATTTCACTGATATTTAGAGATGCTCCAACTCCAATTCACAGCATGTGTGTAGAGACACCATATCATAATATTTGGCTCTGACAGTTCAGGTTATGTTCTATAGCATGGGTCCTCAAACTACAGCCCATGGGACATATCCTGCCCGCCAAGCCCATTCATCCGGCCCGTGCTGCCACACCCCGCCCCGCACACACACGTGCTCGCCATGCAGTCAGGAGGTGGTGGCTTGCTCGCTCAGAGATGGTTTTGGACTCGTTGGGAGATCTCCCAACAAGTCCAAAACCATCTCTGAGAGAGCAAGCCACCGCCACCTGCCTCCCCTGCGCACACACACTCGCCACGGCCTTGCAGCGCGGGCTGGAGGCGGTGGCTTGCTCGATCGGAGATGGTTTTGGACTCACTGGGAGATCTCAGAGCCAGCGAGCCGCCACTGATGTCGCCTCACCAGCCCGCGAACCCAGCCCCTCCCCCCACCGGCCTGCACGTGTAACCACCGCCTTTCAACTGGCCCCCTATTGAAAAAGTTTGAGGACCCCTGTTCTATAGAGTCTGGAGCTCTGGTTAGATGTTGTAGCAGTTAATCATTGCAGTTCTAATCTAAACAATCTAAAATAAGAACCTATAATACGGTAATTACTATCGTGATTTGCTCATAAAATTATAATATTTGGGATCTTAAATTTAAAAATACAGTGTATTCAGACAATATCACAAATTCAGTAACTGAGCTTAATGTCAAAAATTGGTAAATATAATGAAAATTGTATGAAGCTGCCAAAGTATACATGTTAACTTTAAAAAGATGAAGGCTGATTTATGTTCATAAAGCGCCCTTCCCAATCGGAGGCCCCTGTGATGAGATTGCATTCAGCACTCTTCCTGACCATTGGCCATGCCACCTAAGACTGATGAGAGCTGAAGTCCAGAATACCTGGAGGGTACCCCTTGGTGAAGACTGCCCTAAAACAACAGTGTGAGTTTAAAATTTTAAAAAGCACCCAAAAAGAAAAATTGCTTGTTTTTCCATTTCTCCCAAAATGCTCCCCAAAAACAGTTTTGATCCATGACTTCATCATTTCAAGAAATTTTACATCTCTGTCCAAGAGTCAATTGCCTAGAAGGTTAGTTCAAGAAATGTACTAAGAGGTAAGATAAAACATTCTTCCAGCAGCTTGCAAGTTTCAGGTCAGGGCATACATTAGGAATTAATTAGGATGCTGTGATTTATTTTGCTCTATTCTGTCTACTCCTGCGAGTACCTTGGACCGCAAGGAGATCAAACCAGTCAGTCTTAGAGGAGATCAACCCTGACTGCTCTTTAGAAGGCCAGATACTGAAGATGAAACTCAAATACTTCGGCCACCTAATGAGAAGGAAGGACTCCCTGGAGAAGAACCTAATGCTGGGAACAATTGGCGGCAAAAGAATGGAATGGCAGAGGATGAGGTGGCTAGATGGAGTCACTGAAGCAGTTGGTATGAGCTTCAGTGGACTCTGGGGGATGGTGGAGGACAGGAAGGCCTGGAGGAATGTTGTCCATAGGGTCGCGATGGGTCGGACGCTACAAATTCTGTCTACTGCCAAACCATCCCAAGACCTTGGTAGGTGACAGTATAAAAAAGTCTTAAATATATATATATAATAAAATAAATAAAAGTTGAAGTTTTCAAAGACCCATCTGGCCACATCACATCGGAGATCACCCCCCCCCACCACCACCACCACTTTTTTCAGGGATGAACCTGCAGCCAAAGAGCCAGGGTCTCCCCACTCTTCCAGGATGAGCTGTTCTATGATGCTCTTTATTTCTGGGCTCTCTAGGTCTTCCTCTGAAGAAGAGAATTCTTCTGGTGGGGACTTGGAAAAACCTGAGCAAGATTAGTGATACCAGCAAGAAACAGTGATCCTGATTGCTGGGAAGGGCAAGGTTAAGTTGCTGTCTCACAACTCAGTGATTTTGTGTGCGGGTGTGCATATGCACATGTGTGTGTGAGAGAGAGAAGGAGAATGTGCAGGGGGGAAATGAATGGGCTTTGGTGTGTGCAGCCTCTGAAGACTATACAGTATTGAAACAGTTGTACTCTTATGCACACACACTTTTTATTTTTTAATTATTTTTACATCTTACATTTATGGCATTTCCAGACATAAAGAAATATGGTTAGTTATGCATTACAAGGACTGCTTGGAATGTCTACTGGCTATTTAAACAATTTATACTGCTGGTGCCCACTGGGATTTTCACTGGCACCAAGGAAAACCTTCCCTCCCTGTTCCCTCAGAAAACATGTTTCAAGAAAAACCTTGTGAAATGTAAGCAGGCAGTCTTTGTTCTCCTCCTTTCTAGCCTTGAGCCCCTTCCTTACCCCTCTCTACCCCTTTCCCTCGCTGCTTTCTGCCCTTCACTCCCAGCCTGTAACCTTCCACATACCCTCAGACACCTCTTCCACTCACTGTTAATGAGCCAAGTTTCAAGGCTTTATTGGCCCTTGGAACTCCGATTGCTTGACGTCCAGTCATGGTGCTGTCCTGAGCCAGTCATCTCCCCCTACTTCAAAGCAGATCAGAATTTAAGGTTTTCTAAATAAGTTTATTGTGTTAAAGCTGACCAGCCAGGCTGGTTTTGTGATACAAAAGAAGAGTATTGCAGACGTCAATAACAACATGAAGTTGGAACATTGGCCATTCAGGAAATGTGGCTTAAGGATACAGAGCTGGTCCCAAACTGAACGTCTCTCCTCCCTGCCAAAGCAGAGAGAGCTGACTCCTTCTTCAAGATGCATCATGCAGCTGATGGGCCAACTGTCTGGAACGTCTGATGCTTCGCAACTGGTCCACCCTCTTAATCTAACATGGTATGATTGAACTAATAATGTTAAGTCTGCCAGCACCTATCTCAGTCTGCTTCCCAGAATTCCCCCCTGAACTAGAAGCTGCCCGCTTCTCCACGGCTGCTGGCTTATCTCTGGATCGATCCATCAACCTTGGAATTTCAGACACAAATTGCAATCCCACCTCTTCGTCCATTTCTTCATCAGAATCCTGGTCAACAAGATTTGAAGGCTTTACTGTAGGAGTGGGTGCAATCCCTACAGATTCCAGAAATCCGCTCAGGGAACTGGTATGTGATAACCATCAGTAGCAGAGAGGCTGTCTGATTTGTGAACCAGGAACCTGGCTTATCCCTGTCCCCTCAAAAGCAAGCCACAGTCTGATGTTGTCTTATGACTGGCTTGCAGAAGGCCACAATAAAGTCTGTAGTCTGCTGAGTCATTTCAGCTTGCAGCAGGAGTAATTGCGCAGCACGCGTGAGTGAGGGCATTGTTTGTAAATGGTAAGCCAGGGTTCCAAGGTGAGCCAAGGTGTCTGGACTTTCAAACAGCAGCTTCTTTAAAAGAAAGAGAAACCCACATCCTGTCCCTTTGAATAACCCAGGTGCCTGCCTCCAATTTTTAGATAATCTGTGACTACTGGATTTTTGCATTCCTGCTCAATATTTATTCATATACTCTATATAACGAAGTGGAGCTTCAGCATAATCAAATAGCAAAAACAAGAATTTTGCTAGAAGTGCAAGCTACCTGCAAAAAGAAAAAAAAAGATGGAAACTTAGAATTAATCTTCTTCGTGTGAAATAAAGAGCAACTACACCAAGCCCTGCACTCTGCTCCGCTGCCTTCTTGCAAGGAAGAAAGTGTTCCCAAAGGAGACGAAGGAATCCAGCATCAACCCACCTCCTTACGAAAGGCAGTTAATGCCTATAGTTGCCATCCAGTAAACCTTGCCAGATATATGTCACGATTATTAACAGAACTCTTACTTTAATATAAAAAGTTTGATATGGGCACTGTAAATCACAGCAACAGTGCACTGAGCAGCTAAATGTTGTGGCTGCTACTACTGAATTATCTCCTAGAGTGTTAAAGAAATCCATTTGCATGGCCATGTTTCAGTGCCAGAAAGCAGTGAAGAAAACTATTTCTCTGCCATCTTCATTGCAGTCACATATAACCACCAATGTAGATATTTTCTGGCTGCCTTAAAATATTTTGTCTATGGACAAGCTGATTTTATGCAACCACATTAGTTGAGGCATAACACAATGATGTCACAGGTAAATCAGCATCCTATTTCACAGTTTGCTAATTTTTTTAATTGATGCTGAACCCAACAATACTGTTTTTTTCTATTATTACATGAGCCCAAAGTGCAGTCAGTGCCCTATCTTGGATAGTAGCTTTTCCACTTTGCAATGTAATGTGGACATATACAAATTACAGGAAACTGGAAGAGCATTAATGAGCTGGCCACTGAAATGAATACCATTTGGGGTGTGAAAAGTACCATTGGTTGTATCCAATAGTGTCATTCTGCTGATGGAAGCAGTTCCATTAATGGAACCAAAGGAAGAATGATCCCCTATTTCTTCCTGAAGTACTTCAATCCTTCAAAATTTGTTCCAAAGAGACAGGAAACCCTTTGAGGAGACTTTGAACCATGTGGAAGCTTGCAGGGGGGGAAATAGGGGGAGAATGTCCAATCACTCTCTTGGACTTTTGCTAACATGGCTGTGGATTTCACGCAACAAGTCTAGACGCAAGCATTACTATTTGTACAATCATGGAATTTCACCAGGAGAAGGTATTTCTTGCTCATTACTGTACTTTGCTGCCATAAAGTCAATTGGCCAGAACAGGGTGTTGAAGCTAATTCAACGGGCAAGTGAAACAAAGGGCCACTGGAGTTTCACCTGCATAATAAGCCCTCCTCATTTCAATTAATTGATTCATAGCTTGTGTTGTGGCTATGTAGCATTGCATATGGTTAATAATGCTCTGTATACAAGCGAAAGCTGGCTTGTGTGGCAATAAGATGGATGCCACAGTGAACTCTGAATTGGGTTTTTCCTTTTGCCCTTTTCCTTACTCCATTCTCTAAAAGTACCTTCTTGCAGAGTTAGAGACAGCCGAGATGACAAGGCCATGTTTTTCCTAATTGGTGCCTAAGAAACTTGGAGCGATGAAGTGAAGGCATAATACAAGCTTTTTCACCCAGAATACAGAGATAATGCTGGTTGCTTGGAGACCCTCAGGGCATAATAACCTCTGGGATGGAATCAAAGACAAGGATATGGAGAATGAGAAGAGGAGCCACTCACTGCAACCTGCCCACTTTATTGAAGGGGCTGCTTGTCTCTAAGTCTGACACCAGTGTGACTCAGAATAGACAATAAATAAAATGAGCATTCACTGTGTGATTTATTTTTATCATTTAAATATGTATATTATTTTAATAGTTATATTATTCTACTTCTGTGCATAACACATGACTGCAAGTGAAATAACAGAATTCACTCCTGCTTTTTTATTATTATTACCTGATTAACTGCCCTTGTATAAGAGTTACTTATTTTAGTAGGGGATCGAATAATTCCAAATTACAGAGGGTAATCCAATCCCTCCAAATTTTGGGACTATTAAGCAAACTCAGCATTTCTGTTAAAAACAAACCAATTACGGCATGGGGAGGCAACCACCCCCCCATCTCCAGTATGCAAGTGACTTATATTTAAATAGAGATGGGGGGGGGCTTGCCTCCCCATGCTATAATTGGTTTGTTTTTCTCCCCATAGCTTTCTTGGATCATTCTTCAGAAACATGCCATTTCCAAGTCTTTCCTGAGAGAGCTTTAAATAACCAAACCAAACCAAACCAAACCAAACCTGTTAGGGGATTTGCCTTAACCCATCTAAGACCAAAACTGTCTTCTAATTTTGTATACAGTTTAGATGTTAAAGCTTCAGTTATTTCCCCTGTATTTGCTGGAACAAAAACCAATGAACAGTCCAGGCAGTTGCCACCAAATCAACAGAGCAAAGGAGAGGATGGAAGGGCATCTACACAGTGCTTGAGTACAGAAGAAACTGCTCTGGTAAGAAAGATAGATTTCAGTTTCCAAACTGTAGAAGCTTTGGCAGAAATGTTTGCAAGGAGCTCATCAGAAGAACTTGGTGGAATGGATAAGAAATGTGGATTTCTGATTGCTCAAGAGATACACCATCACCAATTGGATTTAATTTACAAATAGCTCAAGTCAATCAGAGTTTCTAGAGTGAACAAAGCTGGAAGAAGTGAGGAAGTCTGGAGGGAAAGGATAAGCTGAAAGAAAAAGAAAATCAGAAAGCTGCTTTTTGGGAGAAGCTAAATGCTTGGAAAAGTTAAATGACAGTAAGACATTGCTTGGAAGAATTAAGAGAAAATAGGTACCAAGTCCAAGGTAGGAATTAACTGGATATGATACCCTAGTTGATTTCTTATCTTTTGGTTCTTATTGAGCTTTTTGTGGGAGGGGGATGTATGTAGTAATAATTTAGATGTTAAACACTTTCCAACAGCTATTATTCAGTCAATCTTTAAAAACACATGGGACGTCCTTTCTTGTTGGATTTACCCAAACTATGCCTAAAAGCTAAATTCCTCACAACAGAAAGTTATTTATTAGGACCTAAAATGTTTAAGACTGTGAGGTGGAAGCAACAAGATTTCTACCTGGTGACAGTTAATACGCTCTATTAAAAGAAGGCCAAATGGGAGTAGGATGCTCTTTTTGGCCCAGACTCCCTTCCACTCATGGGCCAGGGCAGCACAAGTGGTCCAGGAATACCATCACTGCCAAGCCTCAAACTTATACCTGTGAAGGAGGAATAGAGAGCCATCAGTGCAGACAGGAGAAACATAGTACCATTGAGGACGAGGTGCTTCTGAACTACCTAGAGAATATTGAAGGTGTGGGTTTCTGTGCCTCTTAGCCCAAGAATCAGGAATAACAAATGGGAAATGACATTCCTGAGTCTGCAGGCTGTTAGGATGAGAGCTACAAGGGATCTGTTTTCACCAGGAGTGTTGTCTCTCCACTCCTGCCTCAAGTACAAGTTTTCTTGGGCTGGGAGTGAGAACTCTTCAGCTCCATTTATATGGTGCTAGATTCCCCCACAAACTCCTCCAATTTCAAATGTGTTGAAATCACTACTATACAGAACAAAAAGAACAATGTTTTCCAGCTTTGTGCCTCTTAGTGAGTCCACTTGGCTATGATGATGGATGTATGAGGAATCTGATAGAGGGGTGATGGAAGTTCATAATTTGTCTTCCTAGACTCTGGATCACTACTCCTATGCTGGTGCTGATTCACAATGGTTTGAGTCAAGCCCATTCACAGACTTCCATCTTTAAGAAAGAGTATGATGTGTGCATTTTTTACACCGCTAATGAAATTTGTGGAAATAAGCTCCTGATAACTATTCAGCTCTGGTGCAATTTCCACAGCATCAGCAGATTTGTGCAAATCAGTACAAATCAGCTCATTTACACAAAAACTTCTAAAGCCATGTGTGTTTTGGTGCTTGTTTAAACAAATCTCTTTAGCAGTTAAAAATATGCACAAATCATGGCCCATTTTTGATTGGTAGATCAAAAATCCATCAAGCTCAAATGAGGTGAATTTCCTGTTTGGGTGCATTCCTAGTTGTGACTTGCCTTTTGTATGCCCAACTCTGCACTACCTGAGTCTCCAGGTATTTCTGAATAGGGATGGAGGGTGCTCTCCCGCTCCCTCTCTCTGTGTGTGTGTGTGTGTGTGTGTGTGTGCGCACGCGTGTGTGTGTGTGTGTGACTGACTTCCCCACAATCTTACAAGCTGGAAATGGCTAATGTTCAAAGGAGACTTTAGATGGTAGTAGCTATTATAATGCAATTCAATATATTATCTATTTCAAGAAAGTGAAGCAAAAATAGATACAGTGCATTAACAAGACACCAAAGCATATCCTAATACTCTGTCTAAGAATGAGAACTGAGGGGGCTTGGCAAAGGAAATCAGCTTGTATGGCCAGGAAATTAAAAGCCCTTTCCATTTCTTTTGCTGGAACTCCAGAAAATCAAGGGGAGTCATTCAATTTAACTACAAAAGCTAGAGACTAATTTAGGACCAAAAAGGAAATTGGAGTTGCACAGAAATGACGTGCTGCATTTATTAAAACGATTTCAGGGAAGAGTGGTCTTCTCTGCTTTGTGCGGCGTTTTGTGGTGCGGCAGAGTGCTGACTGGAGAAGGCAGATGGGAGGGAGATCTAGCTATAGTCTAGACTTACACTCTAATGTTGCTGCTCTGCTGTTTTGAAATATCACCTTGCCATTTTTCAAAACTCCACTGGTTAGTCAGTCAACAGTAGCATTACTTTCTGCAGTGACAGCTGGGCACTTAGCCTTAAAAAATACAGTGGTTCATAGTCACCCCTTCATTCATCTACCTCTTAAGCACTAATGACGCATGCATCACAGTTGCTTCAGTTACACCACACAACACACCAACACAGGAGCTACATCAGCCAACGGAGAAAACATCAGCTCCCCAGCCTCTGCATTTCCTTCTTCCTTCCTTGGGTTGTGGTTTTAATTTTGTATTTGCCATGGAAAGTCAGTGGACTGATTGTCATCATTATCAATGGGCAGGTACACAAATAATACCATAAGCCACAGTTAGCCAAACAACCCATTGTACGCACTTCCCCCTGTGTCTTCCTCTGGGTATTCCAGGGACTTCACAGGAGGATTGACATGTCTCGTTTTCCCCTCCTGCAACCAAGAGCTGGTTTTTTGCTCCCCGTGGTTTCTTTACCTTCTACACCCGCCTCCTTTTACATTGTTGGCTTTCTGCCATCTCCATGTACACAGCCAATGACAGCTCCTCCCAAGTGCCCAAGTGCAAATTGGAAGGATTGCCCCTGGTTTGCCACTTTTGGGGGATGCACTACATGTACACAAATCTTTCCATCGTGGTTTTTAAGAACTGTAGCTGGACTTGCACAAGTGCACACTTTTGTGGGTCTGAAATGGGCAGCTTCACTCGAGCAATGTTTTGGCAGGTGTCTGATATCAAAGTTCAGCATCTACCATAAACATTGACCTGGAGAGGCTGCAAAGAGGTTTTGTTGTGTCTTTTTACAGCATTCTAAAGGTGAGTTGTCAAGGATAAGTAAATCTGCAAAGGTCCATTGTTGACAAAAGGGAGTGTCCAGTAGGTCATGCCCTTCATGGAAGGTTCTCTGCTTTTTTATCTGGACCTGAGCCTTCCCATTGCTCTGCTTTTTTTCACCCTTTCCCAAGTGCAAGCCACCCTGCTTTACAGGAGCACAAAGTTTGGTCAGTTGCTGTCAAAACTCAGGATTTCCTTTAAAATGCTTTTTGACAAGGCTAATCAGAGTTTTTTACAGGGATATATACACATGCGGTATGATCACTCCCGGCCTGAGGCACATCTAGGCAAAATGCTCCCAAGGCTGACCTATGGGAGAACAATTTGGAGTTTGGTAAAAGTAATCCATTAAAAAACTGTCCCAAGTAAATTTCTTACATCATTACTTTGTTTACATTATTCTACTCCTGCAATCAATGTCACGGCAGAGACTGGGGCTATGGCTGTGTAATTTTACATTTTCCTAGCTCAATGTATTGTTTTAAAGTTATTAATATGAATAATTTCAGATTGGCCAAAATGTCTTCTGGAACAGCTGAAATATCATAGATAGGCTTACTGGTGTAGGAAAATGTGAAAAGCAAATATCAGCTTTTGATCTAATCCCCAGGGTCCTTTAGAATGGTCTCTAGATCAGATTCATAAATATATAAAGAATAAGTTACGGGATTTCTATTCCCAACAAGATCTAGAAGCAATTCAGAAATTTTTTTCCCATTAGTTGCATTTTCTAAACTTAGCTCATGGATTTGAGAATTATTTACTTGTGTTGTTAGTTATTTCATGTAGAAAGCAAGGCATTCCTGGCATTGCATTTCCAGTCTATACCATTGCAATATTTAGAGGGACATTATTGTAAAATAAAGCATATCAGCAATTTTATATACAATGGAGCTCAAATAGCAGAGGATCTTTGGCATTTTTTCTTTTACTGTCCCTTGCATTCTGTACCTGGGATAATTGTATTCTAAATTTATTAAGGAAATATCTGATGAGAATGACCAAGCTAAAAAAAAATTACTGTCAGATGCTGACAAATTTCTGACACAGTTGTGAGATTTTCAGTGGCTGCCCAAAACCAGGGAGAAGTTTTGTGGAAGTCAGTATGGTATATTGCAATATGTATTTTTAAATTAAATATGTATTGTCTTACTTCTAATTGTATTGTTCAGATGTATTTTGTGTTATCTGTTCTGGAGTTGTATTTTAATAGGACTCTTATTTTAATCATTTCTATAGCTTTCATATATATGTATAATTGTATTCCTTGGTTGATTAAACAATGATCATTGAAAATAAAAATGAATTGAAGAAGAATTACTGATGCTTTAAATGATAGTACACTTTTAACTCTGGTCAGGCTTAAAATAAGCCAGGTCACCCAGAGCTCATTCAGATGAGCTCTGACTGACCTGCTGGATGGGAGACATGTTCTCCTCCACCTCCAGTGGCTGTGACAGCTGCGGAAAGTATCATGCAATGCATATTGTTCCAGTTGAGAGCCCTGCTGGTGAAGGCAGGATGTGCTTTGTATTACCTTCTGCTCTCCTTTCCTTCTGAACAAGAAACTTGGAGAAGGAAAAGATCAAAGGATGCAGCCTCCACACCATTGCAGACTTCAAATTCTGTCTTCCAACAAGGTTGATGTGGTCCAGCCTTTTGGGCTTCCTGCCACCTGTGGCCGATGTTCTGTCTAAGCTGTTGAACGGAGCATCCAAGCAGCAACAAATTGCTCCTGTGTTGAAGAAATTGCACTGGCAGCCTAACTGTTGCCAAGCTTAAGATTTTGTTGCTTCTTTGTAAAGCCCTCAACCACTCAGGAACTCATTACCTGAGAGACTGCCTTCTTCCCTATATATCTGTGGGATCCTCTGGTTTGGCCTTCCAGGTGGCACCATATACTTCTAAGCACCATTCTGCAGCTTCCAGAGGAGGGCATTTGATGTGGCAGCATCCACTACATGGAATGATCATCCTCCTGAGATTAGTAAGGCACTGACAATCCTTATTCTTAGGCAAATGCTGAAGACACATCTATTTATGCATACCTTCCTGGTATACTTTAGCCTCCCAATCATGTATTCTTACAGATATATAGATATGATTAATTGATTCTACATATTGGTTTTACTGTTTATGTTTTTATGATCTGTGTACATCACTTTGAAATCTGTAGATCTAAGTGGTTTATAAGCACAAATAAATAAATCCCTGGTGTGCATGAGTTACCTAAAGCTTGTGGCTGAGAAAACAAATATTAATATAAAAGAAGGCAGTCCCTTGGAACTTACATCATCTACAAAATGTAGTTGGCTACGGAACATTAAAAGCGCAACCTTTCTACAGATAAATCAGCAGAGCTTGAGACTTCTGCATGCAACCGTGTGTTCAGTTTACCCCGGGAGGTCTTAAAGCACTTCTCCTCTGACCTGCAATATTACCAGTAGACTACACAGTTCTTTGATCTGCAGTAGAATCATAACAATAAAATGCACTGTATGCTCTTCCCTCAATCTGCAATGTGGAAGTAAAATAAACACAAGGTTTTTGTAAGCTGTTGTCTCAGATTCAGCCCAAGCTACAATAGGTGTCTCACACTTCTAGAAAATACTTAAAGGATGTTGTAAGCTACTCAGAGCTTGACCAGCATTATTCAAAGTGAACTAAACTGCAGGGCTATTAGAAGTCCCTCCCGGGCAGCCACTGCCTCTTCCAGCTGGTCATATGAGCACAATGAACAATACTTGGTTTAGAATTTGCATAAGAGTTTAATAAATATATAAATAAAACTAAGACCCAAGTTAAAAAGAGCAAGAACTGTTCTCCTTGCTGCTACATTTGGGAAGATGGGGGTTGGACATACTGGTGTCCAGTCCCAGCTAAATTAAAATTTGGGATCTCTCCACTGATGTATGCGAGTAACATTCCCTTCCATCCCTGGGGACATTTTAAAATAGCTTTCCAGTGCTAACCAGGAAATGACTTGTCCAGACAATGAGATGGTTGTCTCTAAATATTTTTTAATCTGTGCATCTTTTCCTCCATTTCCCTTTTCCGCCCACACTGTTCTGTTTCCCCTGACACCTGGTTTCCAGTTTTCTTGCCAACAGTCAGAACTCCATGGCCACTGAGCATGCTCAGTTATCATTTAGCTGTATTGGGCTTACATTTTTTGGTTTTATATTCCCACTAAAGACATGTTTCAAGTCTCAGATTTCCCTGGGTGTTCCAATCCAATGTATGGCTTTGGCAGTTTTGGTTGCATACACTTCCTCTGAAAATCAGAAACTAAATATTATAAGATAGAATCCCTGTCTCATAAAGCATCTGGCAGCTTAGAAAACAAACCACTGTTCCTGAGTTTCTCCAAAGCCATATTCCTTTTTTAGAAAGTTCCTTTTAAAGAGATTTTTAGTATCCCAACTTCCTTGTCATATGCATAGACCAGGATTTTCATATAACTAATGACTGCAGTTTCTGCAAGGTAACTCCTTCTGATGAGGATTACAGAGGATCAGGACTGGAGATAAGAATGAGCCTATTCCAAGCAGTAACTGTCATGTACTTTTCACTTGGTCTATCCTAGCTTATATAAATTCAGTTTGCAGCCTTTTTACATGTCATGTTACACTTCATGTATACAGTAAAATCTCATCTTTCTTGAGCAACTCTCTCAGACAAAAAGCCAAAAGCTTGTTTGCTTTCTTAAGGACTAGAAACCTGATTCAGAGGAAAAAAATGCAAATAAAAACATTTTTGTTTGCATAGGGCTTAAAGGTTTTGCAAGGAAATTATAATCTTTTTCTAACTTACTCCTGCACCTATCCTGGACTGAACATAAGCAGCTAAAGCTATTCTCATTGTTTTACCTCTATTCTAGGAAGAAGTTCACCTCCTAATATCAGCCTCTATTTTAAAGGCGCAGAGGCAGCCAGGAAAGAAAGGAATACGTCACCTAGTGCCTAAGCAGTCACTTTGGACTTGAACAGACCCATCTGAGGTCCACATGCTTCATCTGAAATATCCTTCTCTGCTTTGAACAACACAGTCAAAATTCTGAATGCCTTTGCCTCATAACAATAGCTAGAGAGAGTTAGCAGTGAAACTCAATCCTTATCAGCATCTATCTTGGAATAATTCAATCAGTAAGATAACACATTTTTGCAGCACTGTTGTTCAAAAAATGGCCCTGAGCTATCAAAATCCCAGAAACCATAAAACAAAATTTCATAAGGAAGTTAATAAAATATCGCAGACACTGGAAAGAGCACAAAATGTTTTAGATTGTTTCTTCTGATGCAAAACTGACATATGCAAAACAGCATGGAATACAGACTCTCTCTTATTGAAAGCAAAACCATTTTACAGAACAAGTGAATCTTGAAATAATCAGCTACCAAGCCAAATGAAAACTAAGCAAAAAAGTGATCAGTTCACAAAATGTTCAGGAACTGATTATTAGATGTACAGTGCAATCCTTTACATGTTCACTCCGAAGAAAACTCCTGTACATTTAGTGAAGTTTATTTACTAAGACCAAGACAGAAATTACTTTAATATGTGTCTAAATGCCACATGTCTAAATCAGGTTTTTTCTTTCATTTAACGCTGTCCTAGGGACATGGGTCCTGAACTGAATTGAGGCCCTAACATGATGGGGTTTAAGATTTGGTTTAGAACCCCTGCACCTGATGTAGAGTGATCCAAGGGGTGAATTGCTTTTCACGTCAATGGGATGTGCATTGTATTAAGAACTGAACACACGCTTATAAAGACAATATGATTATTTACATGCTGGCTGGTACAGTTCCAAAGACCAAACAGCAATTATTTCATGTAGCTAGATATATGCCCTTAGATGCCTGTTTCTGCGTGCAGATGGCCCTTGCCCAGTTTAGAGAAATAGCACTAGAACAAATTGTGAACCAAAATGGAAGGGGAAGGAAGGAAGGAGGGAGGGAAGGAAGGAAGATTGAGGTAAGTGAAACAGGTGCTGCAGCAAAAATTAGAGTAAAACTGCCATGAGCTATGCTAGATTTGACAGGCTGAAACAAGTTTGAATTGGAAATATTTGTAGAATTCAACAGCTATAGAAAATATATGGCATCCCTCATCCTAGGTTTATCAGAAAGAACATTTTATTCCAAACAATAATGAGAGAAAGAATTGTTTGATGGCTTTAGGACAACATTTCTAAGCCTGGATTTGTTAAAAGTAAGATTTTAATGTGTTACTTTATATAGCCTTCCTCTCCTGAATTTATCTGATAACATTGACAATTCTGATTAAAATAAAGGAGTATGACAAGAATTTACACTGCAATGTCTGGTTGCTAATGCTGAACTAATTTTTCCATCTATGGTAACTGGGGAATGCTGGGAGGGACACATTTTTTCCTGCCTAAAGATGCACAGGACTGGGCTCTTGGAATCATCAAGTGTCTTTGATTGGGCAGGGGTGGGGATGAGCCTCCTGGCAAAGCTCTTCATCTGCCAAAAGGCAGAATCTCTGGGAATTAGGAGGAGAAGCACAGGCAGTGTGTATGAGAAAGAAAATATAAACTCGTGTTCCATCAATAAAAAGGTCAGTACCTCTCACATGAGCTTTCCCTTGATGGTTTTAGAGGAAATGGAAAGGGAGGGGGTGGAGGGAATAACCAGATCACTGGGAAAATGGTTACAGATACCATCTGGCTTTCACAGATGGGTCTGTACTGTGGGTCTTGTATACTGCAGCTTTTCTCACCATCCTTTCTCACACAGGAATTTGAGGCAGATAAAGATACAGAAACAACAACAGCACAGAGCGTATTTTCACATCTCACACGATTCCCACTGATATTCATGGGAGCTGTGCAACAGAACCCAAAGATCTTCAGGACCAATGTACCCAATCTCTTGGTTCTGTTTTCATAGGAGTATATACATTGGCTCCCACTGCAAGTTGCTATCTCACAAAATTCTCTACACAAAGAGAACTAGTCTAGGTGTCCTCTTGTGATTTTCTGTGTACCACGCAACACTCTGATCCCCATCCTGTAAGATACAAGCCAGCAAAGTTTATCCTACAATTCTGCTGTGCAAACTAGCTCTCAGGTGATATTTAAGATGCAGTCCTCTCAAATAAGCCCCATGAATTACTTTTGAGCAAACATGCAAAAACGAGCAACTGCAAATGAATTATCTTAAGAATTCAGAGATAAGGAGTGCAAACCTCACTCTCTTAAAGCAAAAGAAATATTCATTTATACATTATTGATAAGTACAAAATAATGTAAACATGTAGCGTTTCACTACCTTATAGATGTTGGTTAAGTTACGCAATCTTTCAATATCTCCACTGCTTCTATGGTAGTTGAAGTGGGAAGAAAAATGTTGATTGATTTTAAAAAGAAGACTATTTATCACAGACTTTGGCAGCTTCCCAGAGGGTGACGCTCGCAAGATGGGGCCTGACAATATCAAATGGTTTCCAGAGTACAAAAAACCTGGCATAGGGTAGAATTTTGACTTTTAATCAGTCATGGCACTGCTTTCCTGTTTTTATATTGGTTTCTAAATTGTATTGTATGTGTTTTATGTAAACCACTTGGAAATGCTGGATGTCAAATAAACACACACACACATTCCAGGGGAAGTTTTTGAAACCTGATGGGAACATTTACATTTGCATTATATTAGGCAAATGCTTCAGGGAGATAAATGACAAATTCTAGACACAAAGTGCCTAGAGACTCCTAAAACCCACAAAGAAAATGATGAAATGCAAATCCTATTATCAGAGAAAAACATGCACTCGTAAAAAATGTGGGGTACAGAAAGGATCATCATGACATCTCGGGTGATACAGCGATTCCTCCACTAGAAAAAGGTGATGAAAAAGTAGCAAGTGCCATCCAAAGGTGGAATGTTATATTTGTAAATGAGCAATAACAGATGTGGTTCTGGTAATTTTTAGGAAACTGGATAGAGGAAGGAGCATGGGTTGGTTTTTAAGGGTTCTCCTGTGTTTCAAAGACAAGTCATTTATTCATTTCTAGTCTGATATATATTGTCCGAAAAAGAGAATGAGATGTAGACACAAACATGCACACATGCTCACCAGTTGTATAACTGAAAGTATCTTGCTAAAGTATATTGATAGTAATTCTGAGGCTCTATTGCCGAAAATGAAATCTCAGAGCTCCAGGAATGTCTGTTTTAGTTTCAGTTGTGTACAAAAAAGGCAAAATACAATCAGGACTGAATTTAACTCATGAATGGCATATTTCATAATAAGAATAGTTGCAAGAGATACTAATTGACTGAGACAAGAGACTTTATTATAAATGCAAATGTGCTATTAAGCAAACATTTATTTTCATGATGATTAAATTATGGCTAATTATGACTCATTAAGAAGCAGCATGCAAGGAAATGGGGTTTGCCAGCCTAATTTTCTTACCAGGCAGAAATAAATTTTGGATGACAATTAATTTTACACATATGAGCCATTTAAATTTTGGATCTCATAAAACACCATCAGCTATACCAGGTGAAAGGAATACATTCCTGGATTCTCAGAACTGACTTGCCATTTTGTGTGAGCTCTTACATCACCTTAGCATTTTTCATTTCAGAAGCTATGGGGAGATGCATGTTTAGTTGCATTTACTGCACTGGTGTAAAAGCATGCCACAGAGCAGCGTTGCCACGTATCCCAAATGTTGCAAGAAGAGATGGCACCCCCATGGACTGCTTATGTATATGCTGCAGGTGGGGGAGAATGCAATATTCAGGGAATAACTGGGAAATATACTTGTTCCTCGCATAGCTCCTAAAAACATTCATATGAACAAGGGCAAACATTACCGAGGGAGTATTCCAGAAGAAGTATCTGACCTTTCCACTATTTGCTAGATCAAGAGCACATACATTTATGAGCAAAGCGAAGCAGGAAGAAAGTAATATTTTCATTCACACCTGCATTTGAAATGGAGAGTAGCAGAGCTTAAACCATCTAAGGCAGCAGGCTGCAACCTTGTGCCTGCCAGATATGTTTGGACTGCAACACCCTGAATTCCCAGTCAATGGTCCTGCTGGATGTGAATTCTGGGAGCTGCAGTCCAAAAGCCTCTGAACGCTACCAGGTTGGGGAAGGCTGATCAAAGGCCTTGCTTTGTAGCAAGGAGTTATTTGAGCTACAAATGCAATCATACCTCACCACCAGCTACACTGGCTAAAGCTGTCAGCACCTTAAGCCAAAACCACTAGAGGTTCCACAAGTTTCCCACCTCTGGCTTACAGTGAGATGGTCTGCATTTAACACGAAGCCAGCACGGACAAATTTAGCCGCAGGCTTCTTGATTTGGCACTGGCTGCCATTTTGAGAATTCAGGAAGTAGCAGGGGAAATGCCGCAACTTGTCTTACATGTAAACTTGCTGGGGGGTTGGGTTAGGGTTAGCCACCCACAGCTCCAAAACAGGCCATGGGTTCTGTGCAGCTTGCTAACCCTTGCTGGATTGGAATGTCATGCCATGGCAAAGCCTGGAATTTTTAAAATGTGAAAGAGTATATCCCAGGGGAAATTCACCCGCAATAGCTTGCCCTTTTATGTTTATTTATTTTATTTATTTAAACTATTTTTATGCCGCCCCATTCACAGAAAGCCTCAGGGCGGCTTACAACATTAATAAATGAACATAAATAAACAGTTATACAATTAGAGTTTAAAAACTGGAAACATCTCGGCATGTACATAAAAACCCCATAAATACAATTCATAAATTAACAATTAAAATAACTTTTAAATAAAAAGGACTTGGCCTGGCACCGAAAAACAAATAACAATGGTGCCAGGCGGACCCCTCTGGGGGGCGCATTCCATAGGTGAGGCGCCACCACAGAGAAGGCCCTCCTCTGGGTACTCACCCTCCTAATATCTTTCATGGAGGGTTCCCAGAGAAGGGCCTCTGCTGCCGATCTCAAGGGGTGGAAGGGCATATATGGACGCAAGCGTTCCTTTAGATAACCAGGTCTCAAGCCACTGAGGGCTTTATAGGTGATAACCAACACTTTGAATTGGGACCGGATTTCAATGGGGAGCCAGTGAAGCTGATGGAGAACTGGGGTTATATGAGAACAACACCCAGTTCCCATCAGCAACCTGGCAGCTCTGTTTTGCACCAATTGAAGTATCCGGACTGTCTTCAAGGGTAGCCCCACATAGTGCGCGTTACAGATGCCTAATCAAGAAGTTACCAGTACATGGGTCACTGTCACCAGGCAATCGTTCTCCAGGTAGGGACACAGCTGATGGATCAGCCGAAGCAGAAGGAAAGCGCTCCTCGCCACCACCGTCACCTGAGGTTCTAATGACAGCTCAGGGTTGAGGAGCACTCCTAAGCGTTGAACCCTGTCCCTAAGAGGGAGTGCAACCCCATTCAGGACAAGGTCCAGGTCCCCCACCCTGAAGCCCGAACCACCTACCAACAGGACCTCCATCTTGTCTGGATTGAGCTTCAGTTTATTGGCCCTCATCCAGCCCATTACCTCAGCCAGGCACCGGTTCAGTACAGCCACTGCCTCACCTGGATTGGTTGAAAACGAGAGGTAGAGCTGGGTATCATCAGCGTACTGATGGTTCCGCAGCCCACACCTCCTAATGTGTTAATGTGCTCATGAATCAAACAGACAGATGCTCTAATTTCCAAGACCTTAACTCACTCTCCCTTAACTCCATTCTTGACTCCTTCACCCCAGCCTGGTTTCTGTCCCCTGCACCTCTGAACGTGACCACAAAAAATCACTAATTACCTTCTCATTGTCAAATCCAAATTCAGTTCCACATCTTTTATTTCAGTTGATTATCAGTCTTTCCCACCTGACTTCCCATTATGACTAGATCATCATGGTTTTCTCCATTAATCCTTCAGTGTTTCCATAAGAAGTTCTTCTTCTCCTTTCCCTCTCTCTCTGTTGGGGTCCCCTGGGGATCTATGCTTAGCCCCTTTCTCTGCATACCATCCTTGACCTCAGTATCATGGCTTTCAGTACCATCTCAACAAACTCACCCAACTCCACTTCAAAATACCTGAATTTCCCTTCAATTCCACATTTCCAACAACTTCTTTGCTAATGTAGCATAATGTTCAAACATGGGACAGGGATTGGGAGATCCACGTTCTCATCCCCACTCAGCCATGAAGCTCACTGGATGACTCTGGGCCACTGACAGACTCTCACAGCCTAACTGACCTCACAGGGTTGTTGTTGTGAGCATAAAATGAAGATGATGAGAAACTTGTTAGCTGTTTTAGATTATCTGCAAGTGGAAGAAAGGTAGGGTAGAAATGTAATAAAAATAAATGATTTTATTTTTATGTAAAAATAAATGTAATAAAATAAATACAATCATAATAATAATATTTTGCATTTATTTTTATGTAAAAATAAATGTAATAAAATAATGGTTTTTGCTTAGATGCTTCATTGTCCCCACAAACTCAGGACATCCAAGAATAAACTTCTAATCTTTCCCCCCTTTATACATTTTTCTTATTCACTGAAAATATTGTCACCCCTTCTGTTGAACAGGCACATTGCACTGGCTTTCTTTGGGCCAGACTTAGATGCACATCAGTTGCTGTTCTCCCTTTCATGTTTTCATTGCTAACAGCAGCTTTTAATATATAGTGCAAGATTACAGATGAGAGAATAAGATGTCGCTATATGTGAAATCTGATCAAATAATACTAATAGATCTAGTGTGGGGAGGGGAAGTGAGCGTTGATGTTTTAAAATGGAACAAATCACCATTTTGGAATTGTCCCCAACAACTATCTTTAAAAGGAAATGCAAAAAGTGCAGCGGGCTACACAGCTAATTAGAATTGCAGGCAATATATCTGCTGATCTGTAAGTACTTTGCTTCTTTCCATGTTCCAAGATTATTTTGTTGATATGAAGACATAACCTTTCTGGGGGAGAGATACTAGATACACAATTGAGATCTAGACTACTAATAAAAGTCTAAAAATATAAGCTAACTAAAGCAACACAGCAATGTCACCACACTAGAGACAGTACCACAGAAGCAACTTTCTCAGAGTGATATATATGGAAAGCCAAGCCTATGAGTTATTTATGGAAGAGCTGAATGATTTTACTAAGATACTAGTCTGTTAGACTTTCTGTTACACTATACACTTCAAAGGAAGGAACAATTGTAACAAATTCATTTCAGAGGGAACAAGTACAATCAAACAAATTATTGCTATAGCTCATTCAGAACTTAGTTATCATGTGTACATAGAATCTTAATACTTAATTTTTTCTAAATTTAAAATCTTGATTTAAATAAGCTTCAATTTAATATTTATTTACTTTATTAAATGCATATCCACCTATCATCCAAGGCAGCTTCTGAAGATATAATTAAAACATCAAAATGGAAATGCATCAACAATGTATCAGATTTTTCATATAGACATTATACAATCAAATGCCTATAGAACAGAAAGAATAGTATATATAGAAACACAGATAAAAAGCAAGGCAGAAGGGGCCTCCTGGGCCATTCTAGTCTGGCCTCCAGCTCCAGCCAGCTCCATTCATGAAATCCCAAACATGTGGTTGTCTAAATTGCAATGTAATGAATTACTTACTATATCGAATGCAATTGCCAATGTCATTAGTGTTTATACAGCATCAACCCCACCCACAGCCTGGAACTAAACACACTGAAACACCAAGCATGACACCGGGCAGATCATGTGTGTCATAAGAAAGTACAAAATTAGAATGGCACAGCATTTGAAACTATTCCTCCATGTCTGAGTCACAATGAAACAATGCCATGATTCAAGAGTAGTTATACCAATTAGATATGCATAGATGTGACTCTTCACAGAGGGATGTACGCTCTAATCACTATCTTGTGATGCTGTGCTAGAAGCCCCATTCTCCTACACTACCCATCATTTACAATTGCTTGACTTTAGACTGTGCCTAGATCCATGCTGTTGTGACCAAAAGTGCCACCCAGATGGCACCTGTGAGCAAGTCTCAGATCTGTTCCCATCCACCATCTACCACCATCTCGTCTACTTGTTTCTGTGCAACACGATAATTTGGCATGTTTGGTGATGGTGCCAATGTAAAAGCACGGATCCATATTGCTGGGTCAATGCAATAACTTGCGTTGGCTTGTGTCATTAATCTATAATTAGTTGCACTAGTTTAGTAGCCCTTCCAAGTGATTTGACATGCTTTGCCAGTTTAATAGCTCATAGGATCAGCCTATTAGTATCACCCTGCCATGGAGAAGGAAATCCATCCTCAAAATGCTATCTGCAGTCATGGTTCTTACAATGCCGCAGTGCTGTTTGTGACAGTTAGGCAAAGCTTTGACCAGCATTTTATTCCAATACAGTGCAGGAAAGCAGAGTCGATCACAAAGACATACATAAAGGATCTAATATTACAGATAGATTTATCTATATGTTTATGCTGATGAATCAGATTCCTCTACTGCTTTGGTAAGGGAATCCTTATGCATATCTGCAGAAACTTAATCTTCATTTGAATGCATGATGCAAAGGTGCCCTACTGGTTCACAGGACAGCTAGACTGGGTTTCCCAAATAAGTGCTATCCAGAGACAATGGCCTAAATTAACACCGTCTTGGTATAACACACATTTTAAATTCTGGGTCCCAGGAAGCACATCTATCTACAGAAAGCTCAGTTATTTGCCACACAACAAACTGGATGTTTATATCTGTGAAACTGTAGACCCTATGAGATCATACTCTGAGATAATGTACCTAACCCCATGAGACTACTCAGAAACCACCGCTTCTTCAAAAAACAGGTGCTGGGTTACAAACTGAGACTGGACATTGAAAATATATCTTACCAGTATAAGAAACAGTATTTCTGGATACACCAGCATCAGAGGGGTTTCATATGGCAATACAAAGAGGGTCTTTACAGTTGTGCCCCCCTTTTGTCAAACAGGCTTACCTGACAGTTACACAACTGTCTTTAGGCACCAGCTAAGTTCTTTGTCTCCCCCAAGCTTTTATCCTCAGATATAATTTCATTTCTGCAGAGACTGTATTTAGTGATGCCTTCCACTGTTGCCAGCTATTGTCCTGCTGTAATTTTGTTGTGTTTTACAGCTGCTGAAATCTATTCTGGACACTTTAAAAAGAAAAGCAATGTAGAAATATTCTATCCATACTTATATCCCGTATATTATTGACCGAGTTTGAAGGCATATTTAAAAGCAGCAGCAGCAACTACAAAAGCAGCAACTGCAACATTGACCTGACTTCCTATAAGTTACTATCAACTGCTAATGACTTTCCACTTGGAGAAAGTTGTATTGATGGAAAACATGGAAAAGTTAGTGAATATCATTTCTGTAGATTCAGTGCAAACTTTCAGGCTTCTTCAGCTATCAATGAAGGAAATTCCTCAAAGAGCAAAGAGTGTTACCCTTTGGCTGACCAGAGATGGTACATATCAGCAGCTGCTAAATCAGCTGAGTTCCCTCCCCTTCTTCTTCTTACACAGAATGCTTCAGTTAGCTCAGCAGGACCTTAAGGCAATAACCACAGGGATCCAGGATCAATGTGAAGGCCTCCTATGGGGACACACAAGGGACTGAATGAACACTGAACATACTCTCTGCTGTAAGACTGTCAGATGCTCAGGCCCAAGGGCTTGGTCAAAAGCTGGAGCAGGCCAGCAGCAACAAGCAGTCCGGTTGTCCAACGGTGCAGATGGAAAGCTTGGCACCCTTAACCAAGTGACCACACAGAGGGAGTATGACTGTTCTGAGAACTTGGTACCACACAGTGGCCATGAGAGTAGCGCTCTGGGTTTATTAGGTTCCTGGAATCAGTAGTGCTCATATTCTACCTCAGGTTGCCTGTGCTTGCTTCATTTGGTCAACAGCCCTGGTTGCACAGAGGGAAGTTCTGACTGGCGTTCCAGAGCACTCCACTGTGAAAATCCTCTGGACAAACAGGCCTGACCTATTCTCTTCAGAAAATTTAAACAGTCCACTTTTGTTTAATCACAGCAGGAAGATCAGTGCATTCTGAATCTACACCTGTGTTTGGGGGGGAAAACACGCATTGTTCGGCCCATTTTTATATAGACCTGCTGAAATCAAGGGTTTATTCTACTGACCACTCTAATTGAGATTATTGGCCTTAATGTGAAAAGATCCCAGGCCAGAATCCAACACAAAGTAAAGTGTGTTTAAGACTATTGATTTGTGTGAGCTTAAGCATGCCTAATTCTTTACTCTATTGTGGCCTAAGTATTTAATGTCAGCAAATAGTGTCTACAAGGTCACAGTCAACAATGATACTGTTAATGAGTCACGTAAGGGCAAACCTGCAATTAAAAAGGCTGAGCTGAGCTGAAGAAGCGTGAATAACTGAGAGAACAGCCAGGGAAACTACAAAACTGAGTTCATGATTTTTGACATTATAATGGAGTAAAAGGAAAATTTAAGTCAATACAAGAGAAGAAAGTACAATCAGGATTTCCTGTTACTTTTCTTACTATCATAAATTACTATCATAACTCCACTATCCCTATAGCTTATTCCACTTTTAAATGTTAGCTGGAATACCTTTAGTGTCCATCACAAACTAACAGGAAAATAAATGCTTTTTCCAAATGTAGGCTAACACCAACTATGTGACACATTTGTGTTATTTTAAAATTAGGAGGACATCTTAAAAGAGTACTGCAGCTGCAATTCTATTAAAAGGAACAGCTTACCCTCAAGGCAGAAGTAACTTGGCATAAAAATATCTTCAGATTTGGAAGAGAAGCTGCTATAATTTGGCATTTTCCACAGTGAGGGTTTTTTACAAGAAGGCTGGGATGGGCACAGCATGGAAGGCGTTTTAACTGGTGACATACTGCAAACTCAGCTGCTCATAGGCAAGAGAGGAAGTGACCTCATAGAAGCACATTGACAATCCAAGCAAGTGCTGGCTAGATCGGAAAAGTGCACTGCAAGGTACAATATGTTTCTGTCCTTTTAGTTGTGAATGAAAGGGAACATGCAAGAAGGACATGAACATCCAAAAGCAAGAAATGTTTGGGTGTGCAGAAAAGGAATTACTTGCCTGTATTATGCTGTCATGTGCCAGGATATTTCCTATTTCCCGTCATTTTCCAGCTCACTGCAGGCAGGGCTAGAGATGCAGGGTGAAGGAGGTTTCTCCCAGTTTTTAACCAGCATTGTTTCTCTTTTAAATTTGGTCTACCATGGAAACCAATGGCAGGGATATTAACTATGCTAGCATCAGAGTGACATAGTTAAGAAACCTAACCTTGGATGTGGGGATTTAGGATTTGGCAGCAGTCACCCCAACTTGCTCCCAGAACACCCCATGTAGATAAAAATTCTAGTAGAGCATTCCTAGGGCAGACTGTAGTGTTCAGGGTGGACTTCGTGACCCTCCAGGAGAGGAGCACTTCCACCCACTCATAACTCTCAACTCTAATTCTCTCCCATGTTAATGTTCCTGACTTTATCTCATTAGCATTATCACATTGCACCATATCTCAAAAAGATGTGCCTTTAAAACATAAACCTACTATCAGACTTCCATAAATACCTTGTAATACCACATGCATTAAGAAAGGTCATGAAGTATTCCTTAAAAGAATTAAGAACTCTTCTATCTGTAGAAATAAATTGGCAATTCTAATGAGAGCTGAAAAGATAAATCATAACACCACTGGTACCTGTGAATTAGATAATATTGCACACAAATCTATGAAATGAACTCTATAATTTGGCTTTCCAATAGAAGAAATGTGATTCAGCAATAAAACAGAAACAAAAGCATGCCAAAGATCTTTATCAAAGAAAAAAAATAATCTGCAGATCACACCTAACTTTAAAGTAGTGGAGCACAATACAACATTTGCTATAAATTTTCACCTTGCCATGCCTTATTTCATCTGCTAAGTGTTCACACATAAAATAATGTTCTGCTTATACAGCCGCACCCCCATGTGCATTCAGTGAACTGAATTATTCTTTACCAATTTAGAAGTAGGCCATGCTCATTATTATGTTTGCCTGTTTCATTAATTCCTGCAAAACAATATATAGTCATATGCATAATGAACTGTAAATATTTTCGCCAGTGTCATGTAGGGTGATCAAATGTACCAAGCTCAAAAGACATTTGCACGTTTAAGGACATTAGTCCTGTGCATATTTGTGCAGAAAAACATCCTAAAACTCACAGGATGGGAGTAGTATTATTATTACGTGATATTTGAATCCCACATTTTTCCACTTGTGAGGAACACAAGGGGACTTACATAATCCTCCTCCCATCCATTTTATCCTCATAACAACCCTGTCACCTGGGTTAGGCTAATAGTCAGTGATTTTATTTATTTATTTATTAAAAAATTTCTATGCCGCCCCATTCGCTGAAGCCTCGGGGCAGCTCACAACATAAGATAAAATACAAAAATAACAACATAAAAATAAACAATATAAAATAAATAACAATATAAAAGAAGTAAAAGACACCGAATGAGCTTCATGGCTCAAGTAGGAACCAGAAGTCAACTTTCCTGAGCTCCATTCCAGCACTCTAAGCACTACACCACGCAGGCTCCCAGAACTTTCTTCTGTCTAAGTATCTATAAGTTACACTCCAAATCAACCAAAATTTACTTTCATGGATTTTGTGCAGCCACAGTTTGGACAGGAGGAAATGTTAGGAATGCAGCTTTGGGAAATAGAAATACTGACCCATATTCATGGGAAACTACCGCGACCTACTGGGCATGAGATGGTCCTAGTATACGTAGCACATTAAAGTATGACTTTGCAATGCAATCATAAACATGCTTGTTCAGAAGTAAGTCATACTGTGCTCAATGAAATTCACTCCCTAGCGAGTGAGTTTAAATTGCAGTCTTAAATATCCAACCATTAGAACTCCAGTTGTATACCAACAGTGCTTTCACCTTTCACTTTGACTTAGTGTTTTAGTATTGCATCAGTAACACATTCAGATTTTTAACTAAAAGTAAAAGACTTAATGAATAGAATCCTACACACATTTACTGGGGACTGAATGCAATGAGAAGTGCTTCAGAGCAGCAGCGTAGTGGAAACTTTGACATTCAGGTCACAGTTTGAGACAATCCTGATAACCATGCCTCCGAGGAGAATCCAAAACTGTGGACAACTGTGCTGATAGCTTTCCGCATGCATGTGTGCTCACATGTTGGCATGTGTGCACGTACATATATACACATATGCCGAAGAGCCGAAGTATGTAGTACAATGCCCAGTTTGTTAAGACAAACACGGAATGCTGAGCTAGCAAAGGGCAGTGTAATGGCTGGCTGAATAGACCATGAGAACAGGGAAGAAAGGGGCTGAACAAGATAGGAACACTAGCTCAAGATTTTCCAGGAGTTTCTTTTCCTAGCATCAGCTAGTGGCATCTTATCTCAAAGTCAACAAAACTATTCCAGCAGTTTTTAATCTCCAACTTTTGCAGGACCTGCTGATCAAAAGGTCCTGCACATTGACCCAACAAGCCCTGGCTGAACTGCACCACTGAGGAGAAAGACATAAGACTGCTGTGTTAGCTTTTGTAAGCATTATCCTCATAAAATAACATGGACACTGGTGTTTTATTTCCTGTCAGGAGTGTGTCCATAGACAAATGCAAAAATGTTCAGTTAAATACATTAAAGCTTTTGTGGATCAGGGTTCATTTCACCAGAAGTAAACTGATGGATCAGATGAGTTGCATCTGATAAAATGAACTTTAGTTTATGAAAGCTTGTGCCCTAATTAATGTATTCATGCCTCAAAGGCTGCAAGACTCACTGTTGTATCTGCTGCAACAGACTCTCATGTCTCTCCCTCTGGAAGTCCTTACCATAAAATATTAGTAAAAACCCATGACACAGGGATCAATAAAGAAATATCATGGGGTCAAAGGACATGAAACACTAAAATTGAAATCTGTTACGTAATACTTCTAACCAAAATGCAGCACTCACATGACTTCTGTTACTAACACTTAGTGAGTTGTATCCAATGGTGACTAGAAATTAATGGAAAGTGTTTATATTCATGCAAGTCTCCAATCTTAACCTATTCTCACTACCTATTGCAACCCACAGCTCCATATTTTGGACCATTCTGAAGTGTTCTCAACTATCCGTAGTGGGAGAGGGTCTTTTGTTTGGTTTTAGGAGCATGGGAAGCTTCAATGTACAGAGGGATTAGCAGAACTCAGGGGATTTAGTGTAAGAGTTTTCCACTGCCATGAAGCACCTCTTAAATATAAGCCAGTGTTGCATATGCATGCATTATTGTTGTTGTTGTCATGATTACAATCATGTTATTACAAATCTGTTTGTAAATACAGGACACAATCCACTGGTCATTTATGAACTCAGTAAAAATGAATAGGAGTTCTAGTATAGCTTTGATCTGGCACAAATCATTTCACCGGGGGGGGGGGGGGTCACACATTTCCTCCCAGGTAACCCTGTGTTTACAAAATTCTCAGAGGCTTGTACTCTTTGTTCCACAGCCAAATGGCTTCTTTTAACAAACATACAACTACAGACCAAAATAGGAACACCATTTTCCCCTGCAGTAGGTAAATAGAAAAGAAGTCTCATTTCAAATACCACATTTCATTGACAACAATTACCTAGAATGAACCAAATAAACACTGTTAACGTCACACAAGATATTTTCATTTCAAAATATACAGTGTTATCCAAAGGAAAAGGCTCAGAGCTATAGAATAATGTTTTAAAAGTTCTGAGGACCATGGCTCAGAAGAGTACAAGGAAACTGAAGCCAAAGCTGATGAAATATGCCAGCACTCTTGGTATAATGAATCCAATATGCAAGAAAGACTATGAAGCCTTGAATACTTTTGCCCTGTTTCTAGGTTACTACAGCAGACTGGCATAATTTCATTTCCACATAGCCCCATTTTCCCTCTTCCCCCATCTGGTACAACAGAGGCATGAAGATGCAAGCAGTGCACCTGAAGATCGTTACACAACAGTACTATGCTCTAGCACTGAAAGAAAGTCATTTCATTGTCAGGGAGAGAAATGCAAAGCAAAGCTGTACTCAAATGCCAAATATACCTTAAAAGCTTCCTACCTTTCTGTACACCAACATATTTGGGGATTCATCAGCCACCCCATTACTGCTCTGTCCATAATTATTTCCTTGTGCCATGTCTGAATGGTTGAGTCTGCTGGTAAATCTTTTGCAGAGCAATGTGCCTCTGTTAAAAATGAAAGTAATTCGAGTAAGACATTTCTGCAGGTCTCCTCCCGTGCCGACGATTAACGGCTCGGCTTCCTCCCAATTTCACTCACCCCTCTGCCTCTGCCCCTGCCCCAGCGGGTGGGTTGGGCCAGAGCAGCCCCTCTTCCCCTTTCACACCCAATTCAACTTTCTTCTGCAGACGAGTCAGGCACGCATGGGTTCTGCTCAGGGTTCAATCGAATTGCCCTTGCAAAGGCTCCGCCAGGGTGCTACTGAGCATCCTCCGCGGGATGCATGCAAAAGTTGCTTCCGCCCTCGCCGCAAAGCTGGCCGCTCTGCCGCAACTGCAGCCCTTGCCCCAAGTTTCAGCCCAAGAGCCTTTCCCAGGAGAGGAGACCACACATCCGCGCCATCCGTTCTAACTAAGCCCCCGAGAGACGGCGCTACTTCGGTGGCTCATTAAAAACAAATAAACAAGCGCAACACCGTCCGCTCTGCGACAATCAGGCACGTGTCCGCTCGTCAAAGCCACATCGGTGGACTCCCCCCTGAAGAAGACCCTCTGCTCGTTCCCCATCCCAGCCCGTTCCTCCCGGGATGACACAGCTGCTCCACAAGCACAACTACAGCGGAGCGCGCGGCGCCTCACTCTGTGCCTGCAGGTGGAAGGATGCGAGCCGGCGCGAGGCGGCCCGGCCGCAGCTGCTGCAGGCAACTCAGAAGCTCCGCTTGAAGCCCGAACCTTACAACAAGACTACTGGTGGCAAAAGGAGGAATGCCGAGGCGTGCATATTCCGTCTGCGCTCGTCTGCTCTCGCTGCAACCGCTCCCCTCCCCTTTCCCTCCCGTCTTCTCCTTCTCTCAGCCGCTCTCTCCTTCCCACCCCGCGCCTCCCTCCCCCGTTTTCGCAGCCCTCCAAGCGTGCGTATGTCCGCCTGTGCCTTCGCCCAGCAAATGGCAGGCGAGCTCGCTTTGCCCTGTGGTGAGCGCCGAGGCGCTGCCTGTGATTTCAGCACCGCGGACAGCGCCGCGGGCGCCGCCGCGCTCCCGGGCCCACTTCGGCCGGCGAGCCGCGCGCGCGCCCGCACCGGGCGAGAGGCGAAATTCCCTCACTTGCCGCCTTCGGGCACGGTTTACCTCCTGGGCCAAGGTCACACACACCGCACAGCGGCAGCGCTGCTCCTTTCTCGGCCGCCTGCCCCCAGCCCAGCCCCTTGCGGTCTCTGTCAGCCGGCGGCGGACGGCAGGAAGAAGCAAGGCTCGGTCATCACATCCACACGGCGGGCGGGCGGGCGGGCGGGCGCACACAGGGCTGCTTTCTGCCGCCGCCGCCGCCGCCGCCGCTCCTCCGAGCTCGCGACTCCCGAAGCTGTGCAGAAGCGGAGGCAGCGGCAGCGGCAGCGGCGGCAGCGCCTCCCTCCCCGGAGCGGAGCGGAGCGGAACGAAGCCGCCTGTCACGTGGGGAAACGGGACGTCAAAGGTGCCGCGGCTGCGAGTGCTGCTGCCGCTGCGCTTCCTCCGGCACAAGGCGACGCAGCGCGCTCTCCTTGCTCGCCTCCCCGAGGCCGGGGAGGGGAGGCCGGGGAGGGAGCCCACGACCTGCAATCGCCGAGGGGTCGGCAGACCCCCTGGAAAGAAGAGGGCCCCTCAGAGCCCCGGAGACGGCGGGGCAGAGGGGCGGCGGGGTGTCAGTGGCGTCGAAGGCTTCCAAGTGGCCAAGGCGGCCCCTGAAATGCGGTGGGGAAATTGGGTCAATTTGCGTAACTAGGGTGGCTTGACATCAAAGGCACCGGAAAGGTCAAGCAGGATCGGAAGCCACCCAGAAGCCGCCTGCTCAGAAAGCTCTCCGTGCCCCCAGTTTCCTTTGTGCTGCCTGTGAGTGTGAAATCACCAGTTCACTTTTGTACGTGGGGGGCGGGGGGATGCGAGAAAAGGTTGGCACCTGGGTGCCATGAATTAACAGCAACGATCACCTCCTTTAGAAAATCTTTAGAAAGCGGGATGCACCAGAGAGTGATAGATTTATTTTTCATCTGTTCTGGGTCTAATTGAAAGGTCAAATTTCTGATAGGTAAGAAATCTAGAGAATTAAATTTCCTTTGACATCTCTCAGTATGGTGTGCAGGGTTAGGAACCTACCTTCACCCAAGTGTCCAGCTCCTACTTTGTAGTCAGTTATTGTGCTAATCAAGGGGTATCAGAACTGGATAATTACTAGTTAATCCTTTGTAAGCCATTCCTCTCACAAATATTATGATATTTAAACATGACAAGCAAAAATATTAAATAACAATTAACTCACAAAGTTAAATTATGGGTGAATATTTAAAAGCCTGTGTCTGATGCAAAATTGCTGTTTGAAATGCTAGACTAAAATCTAAAATGTGTGGTGTCTAACACAGAGCAATTAACAGCAACTAAACACATCTAGATCTTGCTGATTTCAAAGCTTACATCTTTAATTAAATCACTAGGAATTAGTGTTGAATTGCAGTTGTATCATCTGATTTTATATATATATATATATATATATATATATATATATATATATATATGTTCTACCATGCAACAAAAACTTGATTCAGAATCCCTTCCACCAAGATGGAATGTTTTGCTGGATTTTTGTGAGTTTCCCAGATCCAGCCCAAATATTAAAGATACAAATTGTATTGCAAAAATGCCCTATTCGTCTATTGCTGCAAAAACAATAAAGGGACCCTGTGTGACCTTAAGGTCTAAAATGTTAATCAAGCAAAAGTGTCCATAGGCAAATGCATATGAAAACATGCATGGACAATGTAACAGACACTACTTATTCCTGTGTCCATGGGCAGAAACAAGCTACAAGGCATCCTGTGATTTGTTCACGCGCAGGTAGCCCAAGTACCATCCACATATTGATACTTTTTGAGCATGTGGACAATTTAAGCTTATGATATCATAGCCCTGAGTCAACTCTCCTTCCGCTTTAGGGTGAGAGTTTACGACTAAGCACTTAACCAATGTCAGGTTTCCAATGCCAAGATTTTTAGTAAGGGTCCAGGACAGAGAAATAAGATAATGTATTTACAATAAAACTGAGAGTATTTTCTAGCCAAAGTTCACACAATTACAATATCTAACTTAGCACAGTAGAGTCACTGAAGCACAGCCTGTCCTTACAGAGGGCATAGCACTTCCCTGCAGATCAAAGTAAATCTTGTTCCTCAGACAAAGTAACAACACCTGCCAGAGCAAAATGTTCCAAAAGTTGGATTCTAGGGGGAAATCCAACACCCAGTCAAACTGCGTTCTCAGTCAAGTACACAGCTCAGCACTTTGCTTCCCTCAAGAAACTCTTCCTACCAGACATCCAATGGATAGTGGGGGGGGGGGGGGTTCCTTGGTGTCCATGTGGTAGTTTGTATTGTGGATCATGAACATAAAGAACCTTCCTTGCCTTCTGTTTGGAAGGGAAGAGTCCATGGAAATGAAAAGGTGTCAGTTTGTGTGTGTCTGTGTCTGTTTGTATGTGCATTAAAGGGGGGATAGGGATTAATGGAATAAGAGCCATTTTGCCTAAGGATGGGATAGAAATCTAAATGATAGATAAATATAAGGTGTTGTTCTGTCTCAGATAATAGGAGTTCATGCACATGCTGGCAGGGTAAAAAGAGATATGCCATTGCACTGTGAGATTAAAAAATAAAGAAACATATCCTGCAAGTGGAGAGGGCATACATGAATTAATAACTTTATTTTACAAGGTTCTGTCACTGGGTATCAGCAGAATTGTGGGCCTGTGTTACAAAACTAATTCAAAGGCATTCACTGCACTTTCTGGAAGAGGGTAAAATGAAGGTGAGTTCACACAATTCGTTTACATCTCTAGGTTTCAAGCTGTGACATGCAGAATACTGTTAGACCACAGAATAGTCAGGAGTATCCATACTTGGTTCTGTACCAGCTGCAGGGGGGTTACCTTCTCTTTGTTATCATGTGAATCAAGAACATTTTGACTGTGGCTCATTGGCTGAGTAACCAATCGTGGCTGAACCATGATTTGCTTAATACCATACTAGTACAGCCTATTAAAATTTCCCTTAAAAGCATTACTAGTTATAGACGCTCCTCAAAGCTGTCTAGTCCCCATGATTTTCACACTGCAGTGCAGGTTTTAGCAATAATTTTACTGAAATGTGAATTATGTCTATGCTTTGGTGTGTGTGTAAAAAGATCCCCAGCAGTGTTTGAAGTGGCCCAAGGGGAAACCAATTTAAATCACAGAAAAGGTTATAGCTTATCTTTTGGTGTGGATTTTCTGGCTAGATCTACATTTTCAAGAATACAAATTAAATCTGTAACTAGCAAGTGAGAGAGAGGGCTCATTTTAACACCCTTGGAATACTTGATCTACCGAGCACATAGAAAGTGAAAGAGAGGTAGTGAGGTATAGTGGCCAGTGTGTTGCATTTAAACTGTGGAGACTAATGTTCTGATCATCCATGAAACTCATTGGATGGCTTGGGCCTACCCTACCTTGGAGAGCTGTTGTGAAATTAAATGAGAGAAACAGTATAACTTCCACCTCTGAGAGAAAGGATAGGAGAGAATTATGATAGATAAGCTATGAGATGACTTAGGCAGAGTACCATGCCACATACATAACCCCTCCTTGAGTTTATTATTTGCTAACTTATATCCCACCTTCCCTCCCAAGAGCCCGAGGTGGCTTTTGTGGCTCTCCTCTACTACGTTCTGCCCCCACAACAACCCTGTGATATAGGTTAGGCTGGGAGTCACCAGTGTGCTTCGCAGCCAAGCAGGGATGCGATCCTGGGTCTCCCACATTCAGTCCTGTCTTCTAATCTCTACACCATTCTCGCTCTCCACTCGAAGTGCTTTCTCCTGAATACAAGCTGAATTTGTTTGATTACATTCCACACACACCAACACATTCGAATCATCTTGGGGAAAGACCAGGCATGGAATCAGCCAGCATTCAGGTTTAGAAATTGCCTAATTTAAGCTGCAATCTTACTGCCCCAAAGCAAACCCTACTGAACTCTGCAGGAAACACCTGTACATGATGACACCATTTCTGGCAATCCTATACAGCACACACAGCTAGCTGAGGTTGAGCCCCACTGGATAGACTGAGGCTTACTTTCAAGTAGATGTGCACAGGATCACTTAGTTCATTGTCAATGTGGAAGGCATCACAACATTTTTAACAAATTCTTCGTAAGGAACAAGTTAGGCTGGGATAAAGGACAGCAAGATGGGTAGTGCAAGGATAATTTTTCAGACTGATTGTGCAAAATCTCATAGGGGCAAAATAATCTCTAACAATATCCTAGTGCTTTCTTTTAACATACTTGGTTTAGATTCTTGCTAGAAGGTTTCCTCAGAACACATTTAGGCCATGGTTTGATTATTAAATAAAGACTAAAGTATTAATGTGATAATTCTTATATGCCTATAAATAGCAGGACAAAATTTGGAGGATTCTTGTTATACAAAAATTAAAATGCTTTTCTAAAGCAGGAAATGGTGGATTACTTTTTTAATGACATGATTCTGCTGCGGTTTCCACCCCCACCCATCTCTAAAAGGCATTGATAATAAAGTTTTATTGCATGGTACAACTTTTCTTCAGCTACACATCTGTCTGGTTAAAATAAGTGAAAGAGCACAAGAAATTGCATTAACATTGTTAGTTGGTTGCTGGATCAGATCTGAATCTTTACAATGCTACCAGGGACATGTTATTACTTGCACTGTGCACTTAAAACCATAATTATTCATGCTGCTAAAAATTACTGTTTCCAGAGTCAATCAGCATTTTAGTTATAGCATTATTATATTTGGTTCCAAAACTAATTGCATTTTTTCCTCCGTTAATGAAATATTTATGTTTACAAAAGAAGCCGCATTTATTCCTCGAGCTTAGCAGGATTCCCTTTTGTTGGACCCAAACAATAACGGCTATACAGAAAGAGAGAGCCTCCTTTCAAGAAAGATTTGAGTCTGCTTTGCATTGTAAGGAGGAAGTGCACCCCAGCACCCACCAAATACTTATTTACTAAAGCTAATGCATTTTTGATTGGGTGGGATGCGGAGATAGAAATATTCAGTCATGCATTTTTAACATGGTACCCAGTTAATGAATAATGTATCATTGCGGAGACTTCTATTCACTGCATCTGTGCCCAGTGCCGAATTCAGGAATCACTCACTTTTGCACTTCACTTTTGATTTTTCATGTAATGGCATTCTTAGACATGTATCTCTAGACTTGTTCAATAATATTTACCACCAGTGATACACAAACTTTTTAAAGGCTCCTGAGCCGCAAACATATTACTGCTACTTCTATAGATTACTGCTACATTTGCTGCTGTTGACAGTGATCTGGGCACTGTATTATCAGCCTTTAGGACAGAACAGTTTAGGTTTTGCCTTTTGTAAGACTCAGATCCATTTGGATTAGGACTCAGTGTGACCAGATCCAATGATGTTTCACAGCAGACTTGTGAGCAATCATTATTAAATTTGGACATTCAGAATTTCCTTGAAATAGAACCTACATGTGCTCCAACACTGATGGCAAAACTTCCTTGGAAAGGGTGAGGTGCAGGTTGCGTGAAGTAACATTAAGTTCCCCTATGATTCAAGATGGGGAGATAGTGTGTGGGTGTGTACACACACAAGCATGCACACAACGTCCATCCTGATGAAGCTGCCAGTCATTAAGCTCCATCTGCTTAGGAAGCATTGCCTCCATGTGTGGATGGCTACAAATAATTGCCGGTAGATACAGCATGTCCACAAACAGTCCCAAATACTCAGATGGTACAAAATACCTGGAAGCGTGGTTCGGCTTCCAGCTATTTCGAGTGTCAAAGACAGCCAGCCTCTGCTCATGCATGCCAAGAGATGTTCGGTCTATGTGCGTCTGCCCCATGTGGTCAGCCATTACGCTACAGATGGCAGCTTTGCAGTAGGTCCTCTACTTCAGCTCCTCTGCTGACTTCCTGCCAGGGCTGATCATTAGATCCTTCTATACAGGAATCGGTGGAGATCCTATTCCAGTTGAGCCTTGCTTGGGCAGCAAGATCTTTCTGAGCACTGGCATATTTCTGGCTTGCTCCTTGACCCTACTCCCTGGTCTGTCCGTTGATTTTGGCTTATCCTCAGTCCTTTTTCTACACAGACTGCTGCGGGTGGCCTAGTCCTAACTCCAACAAGTGTCCAATATCTGAAATGTGGAATAGCAATAGAAGAGAATACGTGACAGTGCATAACTTATCAGGTGTTACCACAACAAGTTTTTCACTGTGTGTATATTATGTGCATTTGTACAGGGTACCTGCCAATTGCAGTTCTCCAGCATGTGCATACAAAACAAAACTCACATATGGTAATAACACAAGAGATCCATGAGTCACATGCTGGATTTTTGATAAATTGGAGCAAATGTGGACAAATAGCTACTGCTGCTACTGTAGACAAAGTGCTTTTTTTATAAGATGGAAGGCATGGCAATGAAACAAGTATTTCAAATTATACTTTCCCATGAACTGAAAGGTTTCTTTCAGCTGCCACATGTAAAAGTAAAAGAACTCATTGTTGGTTGATTTGCAGAGCGTTTCCCTGCAGCATCCAATTGCCAGAAGCCATGGGGGGGCTATAACAGACATCTGGATAACTTCTGCCCTTTAAGAAAGGTTACAAGCTTTTTTGATTCTTATGATCATGGTACATTTTCAAGGCTACATTTCATGAAACAGCTTTAAAAAAAATAAAAAGTTAGCATTTTTCCTTTTAGAAACTGTGGCTCTTTATTGATGGCATTGGCATTTTAAATTTTCAAAAAATGCTGAAATGTAACTGATTTTAAACTCAACAGCTCTCATCCTTTCTTTGTTATTCCATCTTTATTCAAGGTATACTACCTTGATTATGTTACTATTGCCACTGCCACACCCCACCCACACTTTTATCCTAAAAAATCACCCTCTTGGATAGATCAAACTGGGATCTCCAACATGGTAACTACAGATACACCTCATGGTAGTAATTAGGTTCCCCACCCCTCTTAATTTTTATTTTGTTTTAACTATTCTAACTATTTTGTATTCTAACTATTTTAATTACTTATTTATAACAGAGAGACTCATTCAGACCCCATTCCTGCCTGGTACTGCTGACAATATTTCAAATATGTCAACCAAATCAAAAAGGTTGGGGGGCCCAAGGACTTATACTGATTAAATGAAGAGCTAAGCCAAAGTCTTCTAGGCCTAGTCCACCACTTGCTACTAGTCTCTTGAAAACATATCTGCATGTTTAGGGGTTGATCTGTGGGCCATTGTATCCTGACTTCCTGAGCTAAAGTTCTGGCTATCCCAGTTCCTCATTAGTCTCTGGTGCTGCTGAGCAGTGAGACAATGCAATCAAATAGAAACAGAATAAAATACCAGAAGCAACTTTTGAAAAGCAAAGTAACAATTTTAAAAGCCAAGTAAAATATCAGTCACAGGAATCTTTTCTATCTTCTTGGACAGGCAACATTTATTTTGCAAAGTTTGAAGCTTGTTGGTATTCTTTAAAAAAGCCTGCTTTTTGTTTGTTGAAATTGGTACGTTCTTTACTTTCATTTGGTCCTGCAGTCACTGATGCAGGACTGAAGGCATTACTTTGATTAGAGTTGTTTATTTGAATAGAGATTAAAAATGCAATTGTTACCTATTATTGTGGGTTACTTTATGCAATGACTTGGATTTGTAGTTTTGACAACCTGAGGTTGGCTGTATATTGCTTCTGCAGACTCTCTTACATAAAAGTAAGTAATCAAGAGACACCAATTTAGGACTTACAATACTACATCCATGCATACTTTCCAATTCAATAAATGTAAGGATGATATATTTTATGATAACTCCATGTATATTTTGTCCAGTTCTTTCTCTCCTTCCCAAAGAGTCTCTGCCAGTATTTGTGGCACTTGACAAAATAAGTAGTTAAATAAAGGTTTAGGCAAGTGACTCATAAATACACACATGAATAGAAGTTATTCATCTTTAGTTAGATACCTGTTCATTTATTCACATAAGATATTTCTTATGTACCTGTGTTTCATTAATTCAATAATCTCAAAGTGGGGTTCAACAATAAAACATAGTAAATAAATATGTAATGGACAAAAGGTATAATCAGACAGGGAAGAACAATTACAAAATGCCCCAAAGAATTTCAGACAAAAGCCTGGGATAAACAAATAGGTCTTTGGCTGGCACTGAATGCTTGTAAGGCTCTCTGTATATTGAAAGGCAGGGAGGGTTGTATCCAATGTTTGTCAAGTTTAAGCCCCATTCATTCCATGGGTCTACTCTAAAGAGGCCTAAGATTGGATACACATGACATACACCAACCAAAAGGCCTTCTCCCTTACTACTGAGTCTTTAACTGATTCCTTAGCTGTCAGCTCCTTATGTGTCAACTGGCCTTTCCCAACTGCTGTCTTCCACCTAGCTAAAATCAGAATTGGATGTTTTCCAGACAAATTTACTGTACCCAGGCCCTGTTCAGAACTATTGAATGTGATAGTCTCACTCTCCAAAGCAGCTATACTGACAAAAACCTTTGACACACTAACAGCGCCAGTATCCAAGGCCTGCACCAGATACATTGCAGCCTCATAGAGCGCACACAAACAATCCAAACAGTACAGAATAATCATAATTTACATGGCATTTCGTTGCACAAGGGCACATCAATCTGATCCATAACTATTAATAATGGTTTCCTCAATCTACAGGCCATATATCCCGAATTTTCATCTACTGAGTGTTTAACCTGCATTCTTTCTCCTTGTACTTCCTTTGCACTTCTGCTTAATGTCTGAATTTGTTCACATAGGTGTATGGCCTGAAGCAGCATCACAAGAGGCAAAATCAGATCCAAATGGAAGATTTTGCAGTTAGAATGCTAATGCCCATCAGACAAACCAACTGGACTCTTTCCAGGACAAAGATCATAATTACTTAGCTTTATGGGTGGAGTGTAGTTGCAGACACATCAAATGTACAATAAGATGCAGGCTATACCTGTGCTGCAGACTTACCAGATTTGTATCTGTTTTGGGTGGCAAGGGTTTCCGCAAAGAAACCTGGGAATTGTGCCAGGACTGAGCTGTTGGCCTAGCCTCCCGCACAAAGCTCTTGCTCCCAAAATTTGCTGGCCGGAAAGAAGGGCTCTTAAACCATTTTAGGTCTGTTACATAGATACACCCCAATATAGGTTTTCCTAAAGCATGGATACCTTTTAGCTGTGCCGTCCTCCCTTCAACACACATCAAGCCAATTTAACTAGCAGATCATGTCTGTATAAATGTATTATCTGCTTTTCATTATACAAAAATGCTGAAGAGGGGTTCAGTGTCTACCCTATACAATAAAATCATACCCTCAAATAATCAATCACTAATACAACAAGGGACACCACAAACACAGCAATTCACAATGCACAGCAAAATAGATTCAGTCAAATGCTTGGGAAAGGCTTGCAGGGCGCACTGACACCTTGTGAGTCTCAGCACCAACTTTATGTGAAGGAAAAGGGAAATCCACAGTTGGCATCCCCAAGTTACTGCATGTAAAATCCCAGGCTCCTGTGGCACTGCTGAAAGGGCACCCCCCCCCCACCCAGCACCCACTACATAGAATATAGAGGGAAGCAGGCATCCATCAGGTGAGCATCAGCTGAATCTTGCTTCAACGCTGGCAGTCGGTTAGCACCCATCACCACCCCTAAATCCAGTGAGCCAGCTTAGAGGAAAGGGCGAGAGGCACAGTACACAAGGAGCTCTCTGCTCTTTCCCTCATCAACCACTTCCTGAGCTGGCTGCCTCATTCAGCCTGCTAGTAGGGCTTCTTCCCTACTCTGAAAAGAGAGGGGTGTCCATCTATCTAGCTCAGGGGTGGACAACTTGTAGGCCAAAACCTCTGGAGGGCCACAGCTCCAGTGCTTCCTCTGCACTGGCTATGCTTGCTCGAGCTGATGGGAGTTGTCATCTGGAGGGCCACAAGTTGCCCACCCTGAACCTTTTGTCACTTTTACTCTCTCAGTCACATCTGCCTGTCACAGCTGCTACCCTCTGTTCATCCCCATGCGTCTGCCTCTCTCTTCGTCACAGGTTGCTACACAACACTCTGCAAGGATGCTCTTCACAACTCAGCCCATGGAGGCCATAAACAAGGCTGGCCACGACAGAGCAGCCAGTGGAAACCTCTCTGGCCTCCCAGTGCCTTTCCAGGGCATATAACGACCAGTTATAAAGGTAATCAATACAGCTCTAACCAACATGGCAATGCAATGATAGGAAAGCCACACCTGTTCCTCCTTTGTCATGCACCTGAATTTCTTCAAGCATAGGAGCCCGGCAAGAACAAAACTCTTGTGGTGCCTCCCCACTTTACTGTCACTGTGGTGCTTTCTGAATTTGTTCCACAACAGATGGTGTTCCGCAAAAGCAGTGGTTGCATCTGCTGCCTCTCTTCCCTCATGAGCTTTGGCAGATCAGGAGCCACCATGTCACTGGTGAGATCTTGGATATTTTAATGTGGGGATATGGCATGTTCTAACACAACATCACATGGCCGCTGAGGATCTGCCTCTTACCCATCGTCTTGCCCCTGCAGCACTAGAAAGGGGATTGCCTGGCTGCTCGACTTATTAGCAGACTGAAAACAAAGATGAAGGCTTTCTCACCCTAGAGGGATTTAAAGGAGTTTCTGAAGCTCTTGGGTATAAGATCAAGGTGCTTTGGAACAGTCAGCAGGGGGTAGGGTGCAAGGGAACATGGCTGCTTAGTATAATTAGGCAAAACAGCAGGCACCTAAAGCCTGACAAGGGCAGCCTGTTACTCTTATCGGCCACCTCAGGGGTTGCCATCTATCCTCAGGTGCTCGCCCGTGTCCTAATCCCTCAGGCACCAGAACCAAGGACTTCTTGCACGCTAAAGCGGAGCTTCTCCTCTGAGCTGCAGTGCCTGAAGAGGCCCTTTGGGACTGTAGCTCCTTCCAGGCACTGATGAGGAGGAAGGGGCAGGTCATGGGCTTGCCTCTGGGAGACCACAAGGGCCATTAGTAGTCTTCTGTGGTTTTCTGGCTAGCCAGTATTGCTCTGTGGCATAAGAGTCCAGATTCCTGGTGCTGCTGTACCTTGTAGAGACCACATGTATATCAAAACGGGGAGGCACTTTAGCCCAATAATGAATTTTAATGATGCATCCCAAATACATCATGCATATTTATCTGGAAAGGGTTCACAGAAGGACAAGGATGATCTGGGGACTGGAACAAAGTCCTGTAAGGAGAGATTGAAAGAATTGGGCATGTTTAACTTAGGAGAGGAGAGGAGATTGCCGGGACATATTATAGCAAAGCTTGAAAGGTAGTCACAAAGAGGAAGGACAGGATCTCTTTTGGATCATCCCAGAGTACAGGACATGAAATAACAGGCTCAAGTTATAGGAAGCCAGATTCCTACTGAACACCAGAAAAAAAAACTTCCTGACTTTTAGCGCAATATGACAATGGAGTCAATGACCTAGAGAGGGCATGGGCTGCTCCACACTGGAGGCAGCTAGACAGCCATCTTCTGGGGAGGCTTTATCTTGGGAGTCCTGCAGTGAGCAAGGGGCTGGACTTGGTGGCTTGATTGGCCACTTCCAACTGTACTATTCTATGAGTCTATGAAATTCTTACAACAGTCCTGCAGGGTAGCCCAGATGATTATTCCCTAATGCAGATACAGGCTAAGAGAGAGACTATACTGCTAGCTCAAATTTACCAAGTGAGCAGGTGCCGGGCAGGGGGTGGGGGGGAATAGCACAGGGAGAAAGGTTACCTTTCTTCTTCTTTCCAATTGTATATGCAAATGTAAATAGAAAATTTTACAACTGGATCTGCAGTGCATCACCTCAAAAAAGTGGAATCAGCAGCACAGGAGGTGGATTCAAAATGAAGGATGCATAGATACCTTTCTGCCCTCAAATAAACAAAAATCCAGCTTGCCTTATTTTACCCAGAAAAAAAGAAAGGATTGGAGCTTGGGAACAGTACTGTAATAGATAGAGCTCTTATGGCTTAGAAAGGGTATAAAGACCTTAGGGGCAGTTCTTAATCTAGAGCAGCCCTCCCCAACCTGGTGTTCTCCAAATGTGCTGGACTACAATTTCCAGTCTCCCGCAGATGTTGGGAATTGTAATCCGACACATCTGGAGAGCACCAGGTTGGGGGAGGCTGATGCAGCACGCCTTTGTTTCGAGGGGATATGACTTGGCTTCCAGGCACGCTTAAAGCTCCGTTTTAGACGTTGCACCATGCCTACGTGACGGCTGCTTTTCAATACTGGGGCTGAATTCTACAATATATGAAAAGGCGTTCTTTTGACCGCCTACTGCATCAGATCCGATCTTTGTAGCGCTCAACACGCCCTGCGTCTTGCAAACAAGCCGCTCCTGCCCTCACCTTGGCAGGAGAATCGCCTCATTCCTTTCCTACTAGCCAGACTCAGAAGGGCAGGGGCAGGGCAGGAAGGGCAAGGACGCCTGCTTCAGCCCTGCTACTGCGCACGCGCAACAGCTCTTCCGTTTCCCTTCCCGGAGGCGGGCGGGCGCCGCAAGCGTCGGACAGCGTCAGTCATTGGCTCCTTTCCGGGAGGGCTTCGCTTTCGGTCACTTCGTGGGAGTCCCAGGTACTCTTTCCGCGAAGTCCCCTCCCGCTCTCGGGTGTAGCAAGGCCATCCCGAGCCCCTCTCCGTCCCCCCGCGCCGCAGGCTGCGCTGGCCGATTGCGCGCACACGCAGCCCCCCTCCTCCATTCAGAGCTAAGCGCGCCTCAGAGGGGCCGAAACATCTTGCTCCCATCGCCCAAGATCCGTCCCCTGACGGGGCGAAGGAGGCATTTCTCTCTCCGTGTCCATTAAGTCGACGATTTCTCCACTTTTACGGGCAAGCTGGATTCCTCCCATCCCGTTTCATACAACACTTCTCCTTACCTGCCTCCGCCCTTCGCAGCACACGCAACGTGTGCTGGTAGTACTCCTTAGCTGATGGGTGTGTACTTAGAGAAAAAATCACAATAGGGCTGGTTTCAGATCCCCCCGGAATTTATTTTTGGGGTCTTTTCCTCCTATCAGCCTAGTTCAAGCCCTGCTAGTGAAGGTCGAGCCACCCAGTGTAAAGTATAAGAGACAGGTTTCCTTCCATCAGTGCAATCGGATTCCTAAATTCAGACCTTTGCTTTTTCCCACAGAAGTGAACGGCGGCCATGCACATTCTGGAAAAAGGAAAGGGATGTGTGGGTCTGGGCCTTTTTGGTGAGAATACCATCTGTTCACTCATCTGAGTGGCCCAGAAATGGTTTCTGTTGATCATTCTGAAATGTGACAGTGTTGGAGAAATGCCATTCCTGTCTTAGTTCTCAAGACTAAATCTTCATAGCTTCAACAGTTGACTCGCATCATGTTTCTTCAGACCACCATTAGATTTCTAGGATGCTTTTCCCCTCCTCTTTAACACCAACCTGCCAAAACTCCCAAAGCTGCTTACAAAATAAAAATGAGGCAAAGAAGTTTTGTTTTCTTAAGCAGATTTGCATTTCAGTGAGCTCCTTACAACAACATTGTGAGGTAAGTTGGGCTGAGAAAGGCCAGAGGACCTGAAGTAGCTTCATGACTCAAAGACCCCTTTAAAAACTTCCATACCGCTTTTAAACATTGATCAGCAGGGGGCAAGACATCCTTGCCCAACAAAAATTAGTATGAATTGATAATCCAGCATCTTAGGAGATACAGATTTCCTTGCATGCCAAATAGGCGTACTTGTTTTGGAATTTCTGCAATTAGCTTCAGTTCCATAAAGCAATTTCTGTTATTTGTGCAAGATCACGCACAGCAGATGCCTGGCCCTTCAAAAGGAGCTTGACCTGGATCAGGTGATGGTTCTACCTAGTCAGTCCCTCTCCATCACCCAGTGCACCTGCCTTAGCACAGAACCACTGGATATTCACCCATTGGTGAAGTGTTTCAGTAGGACATACATGCAGTAATCCAACATGTGTGGACCTGGATAAGTGCCCACGGGGGAAAAAAGAACTGTGCAGTCTAGATCCAAGGGACACTAGATTTTACACACCCAATATGTATAGGCATAGGCTATGCACACTGGAAGCCAGTGTGGTGTAGTGGTTAGGGTGCTGGACCCGAGATATCCAGCTTCTAGTCACCACTCAATCATGAAGCTTGCTAGGTGACCTGGCTGTCAGCCTGACCTACCTCACAGGAGTGTTGTGAAGATAAAATGGGGAGAAAGTAGATCATTGTGTCTTGGGTTCCTCAAAAGAGAAAAAAGTGAAGTATAAATTGTTATTATTAACATTTCTATATCGTTCATAGCCAAAGCTCTCTGGGTGATTTACAACAGTTATAGAATATCCAAAATACTTCTCTATTAACCAACTTTGTAATGTAATGCTATTCAAATTATGTACCCATGTAGATGTCCCATGATTTCAAATGTACAATTATTCTTTTAATTAGATCCTTTATCATAATTATAATGTATTAATGATACCATTTGTCCTTGGCTGCATTTAATTGTATTTGTTTTTTGAACAGGGGTACCTAAGCAGAGTTCCTCTTCAGATTCTCTCTCTGTCTTTCTCTCTCATAAGAAGTTACGCATGTGGAAAGAAAGCTTAAAGGTGGACTTCAGCTTCCTACTGAGAAACTGGCATAATCAAAGGATGGCTTGAGTCTGAACGAACACTGGGATCTATTTCTCATTTTAATCCCTCAAAGAGAACTAAATATGGCATCCCATCAGGCATCAGGGAAACAAATTCTTACAAGATTTCTTAGGAAAGATATTTTATTCAGTATTGCTATCATAATCAGGCTTGTGCTTGTCTTTTATGGAGTTTATCAGGACAAAACAATGTTGGTGAAATATACAGATATTGATTATCAGGTATTCACAGATGCTGCTAAATACATCACAGAAGGCAAATCTCCGTACGCACGAGCCACTTACCGTTACACCCCACTCCTAGGCTGGATCTTAACACCAAACATCTACCTTTCTGAATTGTATGGAAAGATCCTCTTTGTGGCCGGGGACTTGGTGGCTGCCTATCTCATGTACCGCATTCTGCTTCTCAGAGGACTGGATAGTGAGAAAGCATGCGGGTGCTGTGCATTCTGGCTTCTGAATCCCTTGCCAATGACGGTGTCAAGCCGAGGAAATGCAGAATCTCTTGTAGCAGGCCTTGTCCTTGGCACCATGTTTTTCATGGAAAAGAGGAATTTAGTGAAGGCAGCTGTTCTCTATGGCCTCTCTGTACATATGAAAATTTATCCTGTGACCTATGCATTGCCATTAGCTCTTCATCTGCAAAGTAACAGAAACCCCAAGCCAGGAAAGACGTTTCCCTTAAAGAAGCAAAAGTTCAGTTATGTGGGTGACCTCTTCCAGCTTTTCTTAAGGCTGTTCAATCGTGATGTTCTGCTTTTTGGGATGCTATCTGGTTGCACCTTTGCTGCTCTGGGTCTTATCTTTTATTTCCATTATGGATGGGAATTTTGGGAGCATACGTACCTCTACCACTTGACCAGGAGGGACATCCGCCACAACTTCTCACCCTATTTCTACATGCTCTACTTGACTGCAGAAAGTGAGTGGAATTTTGTCCTTGGACTTGCTGCTTTCCTACCTCAGCTCCTGCTGCTGCTTGCCATTTCCTTAGCTTATCACAGAGATCTGGTCTTCTGTTGCTTTCTGCAAACTGCTGTTTTTGTGAGTTTTAACAAAGTGTGCACATCTCAGTATTTTCTGTGGTACCTTTGCCTCCTTCCACCGGCAATGCCTCATTTGCAGATGTCGTGGCGCCGGGCAGCTCTGCTTCTCCTGCTGTGGCTCAGTGGCCAAGGCCTGTGGCTGGCCCCTGCGTACTTCCTGGAGTTTCAAGGCCAGAACACTTTCTTGCTCATCTGGCTGGCAGGCCTGGTCTTCCTTTTTATCAACTCTGTGATTCTTGTCCAGATGATTTCTCACTATGTCCCTATACATAGGACTGAAAAATTAAAGCAGCAGTAAGACTTGCTTTGCTACAAAGGCAAAGTCCTATAGGCAGTTCCTAGCGTTATCCATTGAACAAAACTGCACAATAAGTTGTTGTTTTTTAAGGGGGTATTTTGTATAATTTTTGCAATATTGTTTTGGAGGCCTAACCTTTTAATGTATTGAGTGTGGAGAGGAGCAGTTGTTATCACTGTTTACCTTAAACATGTCAACTGTGCATTTGTTAATTTGTATGGATTTTCATTTACTGTAGTGAACTGTATTGTTTGGACATTTAGTGCCATACTTCAGAGAAAACCATGTTCAAGGTTATCGGCAAGCCTGCACACCCACCGTGTCTGGCAGCGCTCAGATCTCTTCCCCTGAGCTTTCCATTAATTGCCCAGAGCCCAGAGGAGGGCCTGCTTCATGCTTTGGCCCGCTGCCATCTCACCCCCTGCAAATCCCCTGGCGTGCAGGAAGGGCTCAGGAGGGGCATGAGGCATGCTTTCATTGCATGAGATTTGGGGCATGCAGACGTAATACAGAAGACTCTCTGCTTCTGCCTGTTCCAAAGCCCAGTGTGACTTGAGGGGACAATTCTGGTTCCCAAGTCTTCCCACGCATGCAGAAATCTTGGGAAAATGGAGTGGTTGGGGCCAAGCACAAGTAATGAGTGAACAAAGCCAGCATTTGCATGCTCTTGCTGTTGGCTGTGATAGCTGTCTCTTTCTTAACTGAAGAAAGAATTGCTGTAGTGTATTTAACCACAATTCAGGTTCCATTACAAAAATAGCAAAGTCTTTTGCTGTTGTATGTGATATAGCTGCTAAAGCAGGGATGCAGTGAATCAGAACAAAGTAATCCCCTCTGCTCCCTGAAGTGTGGTGTCTTACTCCTCAGAAACGAGGTGGACAACTTTTGGCCTTCCAGGCATTATGACTTACAACTCCCATGATCCTTTAGCATTGGCTCTAGCTGCTTAGAATTGCTTAAACCAGATGTTTTAGCCTGCATGTTGCCTAGCCCAGCCTTACAGGCCTACAGGGGAAGATGCCATTTTGGGGAGGACTGAAGTCTCCATAAATGTGACTAAAAGTGTGTAGTTATAACATGCAGTAGCCATTTTGTGATGGTTAATATGGGAGCCTGATTCAATCCCAGCTGGCTGGGCAAAGAGAGCTGGGCTGGGAACACGTTCTCAGTGAGTAGATGTTTGTGCAATAGAGTGAAGAGATGAATTCCCCTAAACCTCTGATGTCCCCTCAAGGTGTAGGATGATCTGTCTTGCAATAGTGCTCTATTGTGTCTTTACAGTAAAAACTCTCAGGGCTCACTCACGGACTTATTGGGGATTGTGAACAGTTAGGAATATATTGATGCTCTGGAACCCTTGTGCTGAGTTCATGCATAGTTCAGGCTAGGAAAAATAGCAGGTGTGAGGAACATGTAGCCTGTGCAGCCCCTGCTATGCCCAAACTTCAGAGGAACCTCAAGCAATCTAAAGGAGAAATCACAAACCAAATAGCATCTTGAGTCACTACAGAGCTTGTTTAGAAGTTAATTTTGACCTCATTGGTGTTCCATAGCTGCTAGTGTTCTGGAGCAGCACCAGGCACCCAACCTTTGTAATGCCTTAATTTTTTATATATTCCACCTGTATTGGGTAAGGGGCTGCCGCCCATGGAGAGTCCAGTGTGTGTGAAAATGGCCCCTGGACCTCTCCAAGTTGCTCACCCCAATGTGGGAATAGTTACACCTTTCCTCCCAAAATGGGGAAGGGGCACATGATACACCTCCAAATATTTAAGGTGATCCAAAAAGCTGGGATTTGGTATACATGAAGCTGAGGATATGCTGATTACTCAGTTTCTGAGGATGGATATTTTTTACATCAAACACTCAAAGGTTGGGTATGAATTTTACCACATTGCAGAACAAGCAAACAAGCCATGTCACGCAGAGAAGACGCTGATCTGCACTGATTCTGCTGTACTGTAAAGGCTGATTTAAGTGCTCAACAAAGCATTTTCCTGGCACTATTCTGACGAGGTCAGATTAGATTTTTGGACTAGCAAGAAGCAGTCTGTGGGCCTCTCTGGAACCAATTGGTCCACATAGTCCAATAAAGCAGACAAGATGGAAAATAAGTCTTAGAGAGGAAATAGAGGGTTAAATCCAATCGTGCATTAACAGAAGTCCTCTAGTGTGATGACACTTTCTCCCTCTATTTTCCTGCTGAAATATCTGCTCCAGAAAGATTCCTCGCCGTCCGAAGCTCATCTTGAAGACATGCTGGGTGCAGAGAGAAGAGGAGTTTGCCCTTCTGGTTCCTCTGGTGGAATTGCTTCTGCCAGTGCAATGGCACTATTGGGTACAATCCAGCAGTTTCTACATATTAGTAAGATCTCACATTTTAAGATTTAAAATGAGACCTTTTCTAAGGTCAAGAAATCTTACCTCAGCTCCTTATAAAGCTTCCAGCTGACAAGTTCACAAGGCAAATGAGCTCATATTCTGGAGAGCTGCTTTGCATCAAATCACAGGATGTTTGCACACGTTATAGAAATTAGATCATATTGAAGTTGCCCTTAAGATAGCTCAGTTCTCCCGTAAATTAGGGGTTCCATTCTCATTCTACTGTTCCTAATTTTTTATCAGATTAAACAGAAGAAAGGAGACCTATATACCTTTCTTCCTAAATGAGATAGATACTGAATATATGCATTGTTTTTTCTGAATAGGACAACCCACATCCTAACTCAGTTTTCATATTATCTGCATTTCCTGAGTCATAGGGAGAACCTTTTTCTGCAACTTAGACTGGTGCCAAAAAGAATTCCAGGTCTGAATCCTGGCATGAATCAAAATCTGTGAAATCATAAGCTGTTCATGATTAAGAATACACTGGGTGGGGAAGGGTGTCTATCATAAATGTGTGTACAGTTAATGTATACTGCAATTATTTGTTCTAGTTCTGTAATATAGAATGTTTTTTCTGATGGCCCAAATAGATTAGGAATGGTGTGTCTCCATTTATCCTGTTTTGTCCTCGGCACCATGCTCAGCCCCCATTGCCCTAGCAGACTCCACACCCAAGAAGCTTCCTTGGCATTTGAGGCCTCTTGGGTATCATCAGAAGGACTTGCAGCTTCCAGGCACAATGAGAAGAGCAAACGACATAGGAATGTCATAAAAATGGGATTTCTTGTTCTCCAAAACCTGAGAGAGATTTATGGGGACATATGGTTTAGCCCCAGTTCAGCTGGACAGATAGGTGTGAGTACATTGCATCTGCCAGAAGACTGGACACATGGGCTTTGGCTACATCATGGAAGGAGTGTTGTCATGCTGAGATAATTCCATATTCAGTTATCAAAAATACTGCCAGTTGAAGACTAGAACTTTGTAGAGTTCTCTCATTTGGCTCGAGCTCCACAAAGAATTGGAAGGTTCAGTTGATGCCTAACAGATTAGTAATTATTACAGTATTCTGAAAAAACACAAATCTTTAACTGGGTAGTTCTGTACAACTGAATAAATATATTCTTGTGTGTGCCGAACAGCTTACTTCTGAGTAAGCCTGCATAAGATTCCAATATCGATTTTGTACTTCTCTCTTTACCAGCATAAGTGATTACCTGAGTCTTTAACATTATGCCACCTCTTTGGTTACTACCCCTTCCTCCTTTCAGCATGCTAAAAGGAATAGTGGAATTCAAAAGACTGGAGTCTACTGGCCATCTTCTAAGCTTCAGAGTGAAACTGAGCGTAACAATTTTGTCTGAAGTTGCTGCCATATGCATGAATAAGGCAGAAAATCCTTCGTAACATTTAAACTCCTGCTCAGAATTTCACTAAACCAATGAAAGGCACACCTCAACAAACCCGTATGTAGTTTTCCCCAGAATTTGAAAGAAATGCATGATGTGCCAAGCTGCAATTTGAGTAAAAGGTACAAGAGTATCAATTTTTAGCACTTTTTAACTTGCTGTGTTTGCAGCTATTTGTGCTGATCAGATTGACATTTTGATTGTGGACTTCATCAAATGATGGAAGTCAAGTTTGTTTGTTTAAAGTTTTTCTATACTAAAAAGGTCTCTGGACGGCTTAGATAGAACAAAAACCAAAGAACAAAAACCATAGCAACAACAATGTATATCACATTGCATCAAGTTGCAAGTTACTCAGTCTTCTGGTGTCATTTTTATAAGTAGTAGATTCATGAGGCTTATGGTGGCAAAAGCTTTTTATGACTCACGCTTAATTAAAGAGCCACTCCTATGTTCCTTTAATAGCTACAGTTTGGAGGAATGAAAATCTGATTGTTCTGATGCATCAGTTCTTACTTTCAGATAAATGAGAGTGACAAGTTGGACCTTTGTAAACAGAACAAGTTGCAAGTGGCCCAGTCCTGCACACCAAAAGGCACACCAAAAACTAAGGCCTCTGGGTTCACCACTAGTTTCCTATGGGTGAATGAATCTTACCTATTTCGGTTTTGCTCTTTTTTCCTCTTTCCAAGCTTAAGTTCATTTTGTCTCATTTTGAATTCAGTTTGTGATTTTTTAGAATTCTATACAAAATTTGTATGTACAGTTCTATTAGTTGCAAGCTATTTTCTTTTATATCCCATTAGTCTCTTATTTTTGCAAGTAATTTTCTTTTATAAAATGTGTTTTGTACACAATTTTAATGAACATATGTGCTCTTAGGTCCATTTTTCCATCTATATGGATTTTTACATGCATTTTTATTGGAGAACTTCATTGCAAAATTCAGGAAAGCGTACTATCAAAGTACAACCATGTTCCAGTCTGCATAATGATTTGCCAACTGCAAAACAGCTTAGCTCAAGTAGTGTTTCCCCATGCAAGGGATTGCTTTTCATTGAGCTTACTCATGACTGATTCTGTGCTTTGTTGTGTCCTTATCTAATTATTAAGCTGGCCTGTTTTCATTTTCTTCGCATGTACTGTACAAGCTAAGGGTGCAATCCTATGCATATTTAGACAGAAGAAAGTGCTACAATGCCAACCATTCCCCAGCCATGCATAGATTGCACCCTAAAATAATTATTTCTATAATTGTAGCATTTGTTTCTTCAGCTTTCCTAAAAATATTTTTTCTAAAGATTGTTCATCGCCCCCAGATAGCTACTGTACAAATACATGTCAGTATAACTGCAAATATTAAACCAGAAACTGAAATTAGTATCACTGAAGTTTATATTAAGAACATCTTGAATACCAAAAGAGTAGGCATTAAGAAAAAAATTGTAGAAATACTACTGTAGTGAGCATATAAGAATGGCACATGTTAAAACAGTGGAAGTTGTAAGCATATGCTTAAACAATTATTTCTTGATATTTCCTTTTGCATCCCCCACCCACAAGATGGCTGGGATGAATTAACATTAATAACTATAAGCCAGCTTCCGTATTCCATCCTGTACGTAAGTATACTTTAATTCGCTGATAAATGCTTCAGGCTTAGATCAAAGTAACTGCACTTGTGCTCTAAACACATTCTAATTAGAGAAGAATTTTTCAAGTTTAATCTCCTCTCTTCAAATATATCAACGGGAATCTGCCAATTTGTTGCTGCTTTCTGGGAGCTACACTTAATGAGCAACACCCACTGTCACACAACAGATCTTCCCCTTACATCCTTCCAAATCCACTTTGGAGGATCCCCTGACTTTGGGGACTGTGGGGAATTCATTGACTAAATCCCCATCCGTCACCAGCTACACTCCTGAAGTATCATTCAAGAAATCAGTTGAGCTGAAGAAGGAAATAAGACTAGGGCAGGATATAGGATTTTGTGCAGATCACACTTACCTGTTTGTGAAATTACTAGGGGCACAATTTGGCAAAAGGGTTTCCTGTGTAAATCTCACTGAAATAGAAATTAAGCTGTGCCTGAGATCAGGGGTGCACACCTTTTCCGCCAAAAGGCCCCATGTGTTATGCTGGTTTAGGGACTACACCTGCATGTGTAGCCCTAGTGAAGCTGTTTCCAAGAGGACATGGGCAGGAGGAGCAAACTACTCCATCAGCCCCGCCAAGAGCAGCAGGGAATCCATGAAAAGAAGAAGGTTTGTGGCCTCCAACCGATTGCTTGAAAGTGTCCCTAATTTTACAAGCCCAGGCTACATTTCTAACAAGTGCACCCCTCTTCAGCATCAATGTGTGGAAGAAGGTGAGATATAAGTCTAATAAATAAATAGTATATGAATGCTGGATCTTTCTCATTTTTTTTTTCTTGAAGCAACTTGTGATTTCAGAGCCACACAGGGTAAAATATCTGAATGAACTTGTGACCTGTATTAGCCAGTTGGCAGGGTTACACAAGCACACAAGATTTGGATACAGACCAGTGGCAAGTGCAGTAGGAAAAATGACTGGAAGGCCTTTTTGGTCCCCCTGTGATCCTCTCAGCATCAGCACTGGCGAGTGGGATCAGAGCACCTGGAGGTACCCCCGTTCGTTGTATACCACCCAGAAAGCGTCTCCTATAGGCAGTACAGAAAGGAAGAAGGATGATGCTGGTGGTGGTGGACACCTGAGAATTAGCAGCAGCAGACACACTTTTGCTCTGTGAATTAATTAAGCATCAAGAAATAAGCACTCATCAGATTCATTGACACTGCCCAAGTCTCATTTTTGAACTCAAATGCCTGTGAGAATGCTTTGTACCAATTAAAAAACAATGAACTGGATGCTGGAACAATGGTAATTATCTAGGCAGCTGTGATCTCCTTGGATGTTTGGAACATGGACTTGGGCCATTGTGCTGAATAATAGAACCTCATCATAACATTTCCTGAGGCTCTGTGGGATAGGCAATGCTGCAAGTGATAAATTGCTTTTTAAATTCAGCATTGTCATGGAATTCCATAAGCTCATCCTTCAAGATGCTTTTGTTGTTTTCAGTATTCATTTTATGGAGAGAGGGGGGAAATGTTCATTTATCATTCATACTAAACAGAGGCATACTTTTAATAACGTGACTTCCAAAAAGCCCTCTCTGCACTCTGCATGCAGTCTGAGCAAGCTTACTCTAAACTGGACTTGCAGGTAATGCAGGAAGGGAGCCACGCCATGGGCTCATGTGCAAGTTTACCCAGAAGTAAGTCCCACTGAGTTCAAAGAAACATGCATAGGGTTAAACTTTTTAAGCCCAAAACTCTAGCTATCTAACAATTTTAGTTCCCACCCTTAGCAACTGGATTAATTTTTTAAAGGCCTATAGAGAAGGCAGTTAGGAAGCAATGAATATAATTGTTCGCTTGACGCTGTTGCCAACATGTGTATAAAATAATTCATTTGTTTGGTGCAACCCATAATTTCATACGGTTCATCTTTCCTTCTTTTCTTTGTGATATATGTGGTCTTCAAATACCTGTTTGAGGCTGGGTTCTTTGCTTCTCCAACCATGAATTTCTCTTTCAAACCTGATGCTTAAGTCATTGAATGTTGTACAGTGAATAACTTAAACAATGCATTGATTTGAAGCTAAATGTCCCTCTGTAAGAAAAACTACACCTGTGAGCTTATTAGAGACCTTAGAATATGCACTAAAATTATGTATTAAATAGTGATGCTGCCTTGAGGCACCATATGATAAGGTCCATGCAAATTAGAACAGAATACAGTGTTGACTGCATAAATCCATGTGTACTGGAGGAATTTTTCTGAAGGAATTCTAATCCATCATCCTGTAGCTTCATAATGGAGTTGCAAGGGAGTTTTCCTCAGCCTCGTATTCCAGGCAGCCTTCACAACTAGCTCTCCTTCACATGAGCTTTCCCTAGAAGCAAAAATGACAAAACTGAGGCTGTCATACTTCGGACACATCATGAGAAGGCAAGGCTCTCTGAAGAAGACAGTTGTGCTAGGAAAGTGGAAGGCAAAAGACAAAAGGAAAGTCCAAATGTGAGGTGGAGTGAATTCATAAAAGAAGCCACAGCCCTGAGTTTACAAGAGATGGGCAGGGCTGTCATGGACAAGGCATTTTGGAGGGCTTCCATTCACATGGTCACCATAAGTTGGAGACAGGTTGATGCCACCTAGCAACAGCAAAAACACTGAAGATGAGCACTAGCTTCAGACTGACTTCGCATCCCCAGTTCCTTGAAAGGTACCGGGGTACCTTGGCTCACAAAAAATCGGGTCACGAACAAAAATTTCTCAAAAATTTTGACTTGGGTCATGAACACCGTTTTTGGGTGGCGGCCAAGATCACAGCCATCTCCCCCCGACCCCCAAGTGGGGAGATGACCACAATCATGCTGGGGGTGGGGGGAGATGGCCAGGATCACAGCCATCTCTCCATCCCCCACCATGCCATTTGCACCCGTCTCTTCCTCCCCCAGTGTGCCCGTGATCACGCCTGTCTCTCTCCTCCACCCCCCAGCGCGCCGGGATGATGGGTGCATGCAGGGATGACGAGCGCGATCTTGGTCATGCTGTGGGGGTGGGGGGCAGATGGCCACGATCTTTGTTGTTGTCACTTTGCTTCACATTTTTCTGATTTAAAAAAATGGTTACAGAACAGATCAACCTTATTTACACTGAACCTTATGGGGAAATTTAACTTGACTCACAACCAATTTGGGTCACGACCAGAGTCCTGGAATGGAATAAGTTCGTGAGCCAAGGTACCACTGTACTCCCCAGTGCTTTGAATTCTGCCTGGAAATGGACCTGTTTAAGCAATATAGCTGGTAGTCCAGTGCAGAATACAGCTGCCACTTTCCTAACAAGATTCCAAGAATTCAATTTATATTGTTAATTTATATTATTCTATTGAAGTTTATTTATGGTTGTGAGCCGCCCCGAGGCTTCGGCAAATGGGGCGGCATAGAAGTCTCCTAAATAGATAGATAGATAGATAGATAGATAGATAGATAGATAGATAGATATTCTCATTTACAGGTTTGTGCCCTCAATACATTGATGTTATCAAGTATGGTGTCTCTATTTCCTTCCATCCAAGGCCAGCAGAATGATGTTCATTTGCTGCCTGAGTACAGTTTGAACTTGGATATTATTTTATACTAGATTTATAATAGATTCATAAGCTCTTCTTCAGGCTGGATGTTACGTTAAACAGAAATAGCAAAAAAAGTTGATGATATCTTTGGGCATAGGAGAAAAATCCTAATGTGGGCCATGATGTAATTTCCAATTCATGAAATTTCATGTATGGGTTAGGGTGGGATTTTTGTGGTAAAATCAGTGCTACAACTTGCTGCTAGGCCCCTTATATCATCTTGCCTGGATGTGACTAGAAAATGCCTCACCAGGCACAATCAGCTTTCTCCAGAGAGGGTCACCACTGGAAACCAGCCAAAGCTAATAAAAAGCACTCCTGTTCGCCGCCGCCGCCACTTCTACTGATAAAATCCTGTCCAAAGGAACCACCAGACTTAGTTGGCTCTCCTAGAGGAGTGCGACCCTATCTAGAACCAGTCAGATCAGCAGATATTCCAGCCCGCAGGACTTCAACCATTTACAGATCTGGCTTCAACTCTTGTGCCTACATCCCTCCTGCAACTGCCTCCAGACACCTGTTCAGAACTCCTGCCACCTTCCTGCAATAAGGCAAAAGAATTGGTTGGATCTGCAGGCCATTCATACATTGGGTTTGACCTTTTGGATGCCCATGTCTGGCTGCAGTACCAGGTGCAAACCTAGCCGCAGCTGTATTGTACTGACAGGTCCTGCCACAATGCAACCGGAAGGCACATTGTTCAGTGTTGCTGGCAATGCTCGGCCTCTGGACCCACAAGCTGAATAGATGGGAAACCACCCAGGGATGAACTCTAAGCTGAGAGCAGGGCATATGTGTACAGATTCTAATTACCTGAAGTATTTAATTGCCCACTTGGATGTCATTTTTCACTCTGAGTTTCTTCTTTAAAAATACAAGAAAAAAGCCCAGTCTGTTTCCCCAAGTACAGTGTCACAACTCACTTGAGTAATAAGCACTTTCTGCCACATTCAAAACTGTGAAACATATTTGAAAATAGATTTTAATTAACATTAGCACTTTCATAATTAGTGTTGGCAATGATCAGCCTGCTCGCTGACTCTAGAAGCATAGGAAATGGTAACTGTTTGCAACCTGCTGATTACATTGGCTTCCAATTGGAAAGTTAGCTCAAAATAAGTACTGCTATGCTTATGTTCATATAGTCAAAACTATGGTTTTCCCAGTCGCAATGTATGGCTGCGAAAGTTGGACCATAAGGAAGGCTGAGCGCCGAAGAATTGAGGCCTTTGAATTGTGGTGCTGGAGGAGACTCCTGCGAGTCCCTTGGACTACAAAGAGAACAAACTAGTCAATCTGAATGGAAACCAACCCTGACTGCTCTTTGGAAGGCCAGACACTGAAGTTGAAACTCAATTATTTTGGCCACCTAATGAGAAGGAACAACTCATTGGAGAAGACCCTGATGCTGGGAACAATTGATGGCAAAAGAAGGGGACGGCAGAGAATGAGGTGGCTAGATGGAGTCACTGGAGAGATGTGCGTGGGCTTGGGCAGACTCCGGGGGATGGTGGAGAACAGGAGAGGCTGGAGGAATGTTGTCCATAGTGTTGTGCTGGGTCGGCACAACTTTGCGACTAAACAACAAATGCTTATGTGCAACAAATGAGAATGTGACAAGGCTTAGGGCTCAGTGAGCCACAGCCACACTACCTTGCCCCATGGCTTCATTCCTTTGGGTCTCCTGGACAGCATGATTATGGGCGGTGTAGTGGCAAATTTAGAAGAGGAGGGGTCCCTTCATGATAGAGCCACACCTCAAAGTTACACTCCCGTCAAAGCACACACCGCGAGCCACACCTTTTCCCAAGATTAGGCAAGCTATGAGTCCACAATTATGCAACCTGAGTGCTTTGGAAAGAGAGTAAAGCATAGATACATGGGTTCTAATTATCTGAAGTATTTAATTGCCTCCTTGGGTGTTGCTTGATGCCCTCCTTGCTATGTTTTTTGAGGTAGGTATGATTCTGTTTCAGCAGGCCTTTGGGAAGAATCTAGTACTGTGAGATTATGATGGGTTGGCGCTGCTGTTTAAATTAATTTATTGCTTTTTAATCTTGGCACTTATAAATTTTAATATTCAGGTTGATATACATATATTTTAACTTCTGTGTATTTCTATTAATATTGTTCAAGTTTTCTCAATGTTGCAAGCTGCCTTGAGTCCCAGTCCTGGGCATAGGCAGAATATAAATAAAGATGGTGATGGTGATCAATATGGCTAGTGGAGAAGTGGCAAGAAAGTAGATCTCCAAATGTATAGAGGTTCAGCTCCTCCGAGCAGCCCAGACCATTGGTTATGCTTCGCATGGATTAACTTTGAGGAATGGAGGCAGAAGTCATTTTTTTAAACAGCTCAGATCCTTGTTGAGTAGATTCAGTTGGAGTACATGGAATTACTCAAGAAGTACATGATACATAGACCTGGGATCTGTGAGGAATCCAGTTTGGGGGTGGAAATCCACAGGATTCTCTCAGCTCAGCTCCTGGAATCTAGCCCACTTTCTCTCAGGCCAAAGTCCAACTTGGCACCAAGCAAGCCAGGTGTTCATGCAATCAGGTTTGCACGCCCACTGTGCAAACACGGTCCCTCTTCTGCACACATGACGTGCAGTCTTCATGCATGTGCTGCAAGTGCCGCAGAAGCTCGCTGGATTGTGCAAATGTAGTTCTGCTAGTATTCACAAGTGTTTGTGGCTGTGTCTCAGCTTGGCTTACTTCCTAAGCCAGGGCAAACAGAAGAAAGAAAACTGATGAGCAGAAGTGAGCCAGATTACAGGAGGATCTTTGCATGCCTAACATAGTCTATGTCAGTTTTAAAGGGTTTTAGTGCATTGATTTTAAAAATGGTAATTACATAATCTAAGTAAATTGTTTTTAAATGGTGGTGTAACTGCCCTTGGGAATTTTATATTGAAAGGTAGAGCAATTTCCCTGTTAATTAATAAATAATTGTACCAAAGATCCTAACACAATATCTGTATCATATTTATATCTCTCCCTGTCTTCCTGTAGCTAAAATTTGTGTTGAGGAAAAGCTCTGCAATAGGTCCTGGAAAAAATATTGATATTTCTCATGACCATAGGAAGCTGCAGATGTTAAAAAAACACCTTGCCTGCACTCACTGTGTACCATGCTCTGGAGTTTCCTAGCTTTCAAACAATTAAAGCCAAATTTGTTCTACTATCCTAAATGTTTCCTTTCCTTTCCCTCTCTCTCTCTGGTCATAAATTATTTTTGTCTTGATGTCAAAGCAATCAGGTAAAATAGTGGAAGGCAAATTTCAATGACACTCCTAAGCCAACACAGGTGCATCATTTGTGCAAATGTGTCAAATCGCACTATTTGTCCATCATTAGAAAAAACTTTCAAGGGATCCTGGTATGTTTGCAGTAATTTATCTGTATTCTTTTATGCAAACTTCTGTCTGGAGCACAGAGAACCAAATTGCTGTTCCAATAGCAAAGCATATAATTTCCTATGATTCATCATAGTTTTGCTTCTGAAAACGGATTTATTTATTTCTCGGTAAATACGCTAATGAGGCAATACTTGGCCCAGCAGTCCTGGTGCACACACAGGGGCATCCATGTCCAATGAGAATTTGTGAGCAAGGGATGATGCTCAGTTTGCTTTCATGGGCAACACAGCACATTGTTTTCTCATTCATAGCCATTTCTCTCTGCAACTTGTATTGGCAAATACTGCATGGCACAGGAAGCATCCCCCATTCACACACAGAAATCCGCAGATGAAACATCCCCCAGTAGGCCATGCCCCTGAGCATCCCAGCACAACTCTACGCAGTGGAGCTGCACGGAGCTCTTGAGTTGTGTGCAGCAGCCGCCGGATGTCGTTGCTCTCAAAGCCTGGAGAAGGCAGGAAAGACCGAGGCGTTTGTCAGGAGCATCAGCCTCAAAGAGGCCACGTGCTGCAAAAAGCAACAGCAGGGACTGTGGAGGTGCTACTCAACATGTAAACAACCCACACATTCATGAGCAATAAAACTAAAGTCCTTTATTGCTACTTGTCTACAAGATTTACAACTCTCTAGATAAGCTCTTCTGTGGAGGTCTTTGGAATGCAGATGCTAATCCTCTAGTGGTGCCTCTCCCTGAGCCCACAGGGAACTAGCCCTCCTGGTCACGCCTTTCTTCCCTCTGGTGTAACAAGCTCTGCCTTTGCTCATATCTTCTAAGAATTCTACGACTGGTCGCTAGAGAAAAGTCTATTACGCCCCCTCCTGTGTCATGTTCAGGAAGTTCAGCGTCAGTAGGAGGAGGGACAGCCCGCTCTGACTCCTTCTGAGTAGAACTCGTAGTGTCTTTGACCTCGGGTCTCTCTTGCTTTGATGTGGGCGGGTGTTTGCTCAATGGGCAGGGAGTCAGTGGGAGGTGCAGCTATCTGCTCAGCCACCCCCAAGCTAGGTTGTGGGGTTGGCTTTTGGATACAGGGTCCTAAGCACAAGATCTCCTCGTGAGGTGCTGTCTCTGTTGGGGCTTCAGGCACGACAAGGAGCAGTGATTGCCATGGAGGACATGGCAAGCTACCTCCTACTGATCCAGACCATTGGTCCATCTAGCTCAAGGATGGATACCTGGTGGCTCTTCAGGTCTTCTTTGGACCTACCCATCTCCCATCATGCCTAGCCAGCACAGGTAAGGGTGAAGGATCACACAAGTTGTAAGCCAAAACATTTGGGAGGTCACAAGTTGCCCCTTGTTGACCTAGTTCATTGTTAAGGCAGTTCAGGTACCACCACCGCCGCCCCACACATACTGAAGGAGTGTGTGAAATGGGCCCTGGGGTCATGTGGACTAGCCCTTCCACCCACCGCCAATGCACACACCCCACAATCTGCACATTTCGTCAGCATGTGAAGAGGCTCTGTGGAGGCATAGAGCTCCTCTATATGAGAAGAGATCCAGGCCCAATCCGAGTCCTCCTTTTTCTTGTTGTTATTCTTTTGAATTCCTTTAATATATATACATTTGTATATATCTATAGTAATATGTACAAAATTCATCTATGAAAATGCAGCTCACTAATAAATATACATAGGCTTCAACAAAAGGGATCAAATAGATAAACAAATGCCACCCATTCAAATGTTTAAAATCATTCTTAAGTCCAAAATCCATTGCAAAATAGGACATGAGAATTTATTTTTCCAATGTTGTAATATCAGTCTTTTGACTGTCAAGAGGGAACAGAGAATCTTGGCCATTTATTAATTTCTGTGAAGCAGGTAAATAATTTTAAAGAGCAGACACATCAGTAAATATGAAATATTGCTTTAGTACAAAGTCAATCCATATAAGCTTCTCCTGACCCTTGCTGGGTGGAAAAGTTCCACACACATCTCGAGAAAGAGTACAAAGAACCTCTTCTTCACAACGACTGAACTGACAGACAATGGGATTTAAAGCTAGTATCACTAATATTAAAAAACAAAGGAGAATGTTTTTGTTTTAACATATTGGCACTGGCAAAATCCCAGTGGAATAAGCAAATTTCTGTCTCCTTTCTGAAGACTATCAATGATCCGGCCTGGTGAGCCATAATAGGGAACATGTTCCAGAGGAAGAAGACCATCACCCCAACAACCCTGCTGCTTGTACTGCAGATGAGCCTTCTTTCTAACATTCAGAGTCCTTGGAGAAGCAGAGGGTCCTCTCTTGACATAAGCATACATAAGGGAAGGGGCAGTCCCTCTGGCATAACGAGAGATGAGGTCCCTGACCAGTAAATCAGAAGCAGGTATGAAACAACGGTGCATCTCGTACTCTTTCACAATCATATTCATTGCTTGTATTCAAAGGACTAAGGACCAATGATTATATCTTTCACCTCAATTGCCTGATCAAACTGTTCTGCTGTAAGTATTCCAAAACAACAGCTGCTTTTTAGTGCCTCCCTGGTGTTTTGGACATCTGGCTACGCTTTCTCATTCTGTTAAAAATATAAAGAGAAACATGAGCTTAGTCATGGCTGGGCACTATGCAACGAAGTGCGGGTGGGGGTCAGAAAGAGCGCTCTGCGTGAGCTGCGGCACACGGCAATGATCACTTTTGGCTAAAGGGACACTCAGGTAGATTCTTTCCTGGCAATGGATGAAGGCCATCAAAGGTCTCAGTGTCTTTAAACAACCGTAATCCTTTTTTAATAGTACGGACACACGGGATGCAATGAATATTCCTCATTTCAGAGCATCTCAATTTCTTTGAAAAGGTTCGCCTGTTAGTCCCATAATAGGGCTTCCTTTTGAAATCTTGATGTGATAACTCTCAAATGGCCAAATGTAATAATGGAGGCTTTCTGAAAGATAACTCAAATCGTGCCTTTCCACATCTCATTTAAATGATCCTCTTGAATTCTGAGTCATTTATCTTTGTAGAGCATTGTGAGGCCTCCTTTCAAAGTCTTGCTAAGTGATCTTCAGACACAAACATTTTTGAAAAGGCAAACATAGTCATGGTTGACCATAAGAAAAATTCCTGGATTCTTTACTAGGTCAACCAAAAGATCACAAAAATTGTGAAAACTCAAAACCTTTGGATCTCTTTATCAGATAGGATCTTATAATAAGCAGGTTTTACTTGGGGGAAGTTGTATATGCAGATACTCTGAGTTCTCTATTAAGTCAGTCTTGAGTCTTTTTATTGCATTTTTAATGTATGTTAATCTATTTTTAAAATTAATTTTAAATCATTTTAATATAATTGTTTTGTTATTAGCACTGTCTTCTATTGCTTTGTTTTGTACATTATTGTAAACTGCTCAGAGAGCTTCAGCTACTGCAAGGTATAGAAATGATGATGATGATGATAATAATATCCTACCTCCTAAACTGTTTTGTTTTGTTTTTGACCTGATGAAACATCTTGAAAGCTTACATGATTTTTTGCAATATTTTCACTGATTTAATAAAGTTATTATGCTAATAAGGATTTTGGAGTTTTAAATCAGCAAATATAACTTTTATTTTAACGTAGCTTTCCTTTATTCTTTCTAACAAGTATTAAGTATCCAATGTGACATCCCTACAAGAGATTGTAGATTCCAGATCTTTGATCTTTGATCTTCAGTCTTCTCATCAACTGAATCCTGGGACTTTTGTTTGCAGAAGAATATGAACATGAATGGACCTGAGCCTCAAATCCTTCTGGCTCCCTGCAGTTTAAAACCACAGAAGAGCTGGTGCAGTCGTGCTGTTATGATTTCTGGCTTTTGAATGACATGATTCATAAAATACATTAGTCTTTCCCTACATGTTGATTCGGTAGTAATGCCTTAGCTGGAGGCCTTGCAAAGTGGAGGCATTTAAGGCATGCACTTAGAGAGCAGTGCTATGCTCCCCAGAGACTGTTCCAGGGACTATTGGCGTGCTCTGAAGAACCAAGGACAGAGGCAGCTCCCCAGCCTCAGAAAGGGGAATCGGAGATCTGCTCCTTCTCTTCCACCTGCTCTCAGCCAGTGCAGAAGGAACTGCTCTGGCTATCCTCCAAGGCTGAAAAATAGAAAATAGGTCTTGAAGGGGAAAGAAAGGAAGGCAGGTGGGCAGGGAGGGGAGAAGACTGGAGAGACTAGGGTACGAGCTATGCTGAACTTCCTTCCCTCCAGCTTCGAATTGCCCTTGCTAGACGGGCTGAGCAGTCTGTCTAGTACAAAGCAGGGAAGATGGAGGAGAAGCAGGTGAAGTTCGCCTCTGCCATTCCTCCTGTCCTGCCAGCTGCAGGATGGGAGGAGGAATTTTGGAAGCTTCTGAGCTCAAAGTCTTCTGAGTGAATTTTACATGTATTAAAATTTAAAATGTATTTAGATTTTTCTTTGCACCCTTCAGTATAAATATACTTGAGCAGTTTCCACACAAAAAATAAAACAGGGGTCATAGCAAAGCTTGTATCAGAATAAATTTGTTATTCTTTAAGGCACCACAAGGCTCTTTGTAGTTCAGGTCACAAGGAGGCTGATGTGGAGGCAGGCGTTCCTTTAGTTCTCTGTCTCAAGATGTGTCCGATATCCATGACTTCCCCTGTGGCCATAATATTTGGGAAAGGACTGCCATGGTGTGCAGGAGCAGACCCATTTGGCAGCTTTGATCCAGGGCTGAAATGGAATTCCCCACTACAAGCACCAGAATTTTGACTTGTACTCACAAATAGGCTGGTCCTCAAAGCAGCTGCTTAAGGATTCGCAAGTCTGTTCCCTCTTCCCGGTCCTGATCAAAAGCCTTGCAACTGTATTCTTCCCCAAGCGAAGTTCTCAAAAGGTCTTGAAAGGCCATTACTGTTGCACTGCGGTAGTCAAACTGCAATGACCCACTTTGGAGAGTTAGGACAAGTATATAATTCTCATCCACTAAAGCCTAACTTTGAAAGTCTGCTTTAGGTGTTGAAATGGCGCACCTCAGCTTTATAGGAGTGTGAGAATCAATACCTCTGTAATCTATTTCTACCTGCAAAGCTCCTGACACATCAGCATAAAGGAGACTCAGTGTAATTGAGGAGCGGCTCCAACAGGTTTGGAACCAATACATCTCTTCCCTGACACTTTGACACTAATTCTGCCTACAAGGAAAAGTGCAGACCTGACTTGATTGATTTTCATCCTTCAAGCCTGAGGATATTTTCTTAGAAGCATAAACATGGTGAGAAGCAGATTTTTACAGTTCCTTCAGCTTAAACAATTCAGGGCCAGTCATTTTAGTGTTTGGGTGGATTGTTTTAAAATGCCTTTTTCCACTGAATTATTCTGGATGATGTTCATAGACTCATAAGACTCAGTGAGAGCAAGACATCATTACGTCCAGCCTTCACTCATCACTTCAGCCTCCCACATGCTCCCTCCTGATCAGTTCAAACATTCCATTCATTAAATCTTCCCACACCATATTTAATTCAGACAGATGATTAAATCCCTCATTATTTACTGCTGACTTACTGGTAGTCTCAAGAACCTCATCGATCCTGGTACAAAGTCAGAATCTATATAGTCACAAGATGGTGGGATTCTGTGGTAGGCCTAGACTTGCTCATGTTCTCCAGATGTATAGAATACCCCCAAACAAAGAGCTGTTTCACACACACTGTATGAACCATACCCTAGGGCAGGAATGGACCCACCAGATGTTTCGGCCTATAGCTCCCATCCTACCTTACCATTAAATATTCTGGCCAGAACTGTAGAGGCTTGTAGGCCAAAACATGCTGGTGGCCACAATCGTGCCTCCTGTTCTAGGATGCCATGTTGCTCTGATCCTGCACCAGGTACCTCCTCCAGGTTGCTCTCCAGCAGGAACACAGACACATGCTTACACTGCATCACGTCTGCATTGCCATCACGCAACGATAGTTAGCGGTTTACGTATCCATACCCCCACTGGGAACTATACTCAGCCATGTAATCCGTGTATATTCTCTGTCCAAAAAGAAAAAAATCAAATTTCTCAGACAGTTGAAAAAATGTTAGAGGGTACAGAATGGAAAGGAATAAGTGGGGGTGTCTGCACAATTTGTACAAAATCACTCCATCCCATCCAGTTGCTTTGTCAAGAATTTTTGACACCTGTCAGGGACTGCAGTGCCATGAAAAGAAACTGCAAAGTCAGAATGGCCCTAAGATCTCCTCTTTCTAGACTAGCTGGAGACTTGGGAAATATCCCAAAGGTGGAGACATTAAGAAAACTCAGATCGATGTATTTATGTATTTATTTTATTTTATACCATCAAATAGCCAAGGCACCTTGGGCAGTTAAAAATGTTTTAAAATTATTAAAAATTAAAAACACAGAGAAACACATACTCCAATCTCAACTGAATCAGCATAGAAGCATAGCTATGGTCCAGAATAAAAAGCAATATTTAAAAATGAAGTTAAAAGGTTAGACTGTGAAAATGCTAGGAGAATAAAAACCTGCTTCTCTTTGACCTGCTGCCAAATATATATATATATTGTATAGTGGGTTTCAGACACACCTCTCTGGGGACCTCCTTCCACAACCTGAGTGCCACGACAAATGCAGCAAAGTCTTTTTGCCATTCTTGCTGAGTGGCCAACTAGCCACCTCCCACAACCCATGAATGACCTGCTCAGTTTGAACAATGCAACAGCCCACCCTGCATTCAACAACCCCTACACAAGCCATAGCTTGTCAGCTGGCTTGTTGCCCAAAAGAAGCAACACTTTAGGAAGCAGTCTGTGTTCCAATGACATGGCAACCCACCATGGCCAGTTACCCATGGCGGTTTGCCATGTCATTTGAACCCAATCAATGCCAAGGATGCTCATACCTTAGTGAGATGCATTCCAGAGGACACAATCCTGCCATCAGTGCTTTTCACATCAGTGGGGAACCACTGAGTGTGGTCATCAGGGCCAAGATGCCATCAGCATGCAGATGATCCCCAGCTCTGTTTCATTGTTGCTTCTGGGTCAGGCATGTGTGCGCATGGCCTGGCTTGGTGCTTGGATGGGCCGGCTGAGCACCAGTCAGCTGAAAATGGTTCCTGGGGCTCTGTGGCAAGGCTGTTCCTAAGTCCATGTGTCAGATATTTTATCTGTCTGGACGGGGTTACATCTAGTTTGGAGATGCTCCTGGATTTTTCTCTCCCACTCAGGGCCCAAGATGTCTTGGAGGCAAAGCATTTCTATGCCCAGGCTGGGCTGGTATGACAGCTACAACCATTCCTGGGCAGGGACAGCCTGCCTTCAGTGATTCCTGCATTTGTATCCGCAAGACTGGACCAATTCAGTGCACTTTCTATGGGCCTCTCCTGAACCTTGGTTGAGATGCTGCAGCTGGAGCAGAATATGCTAGCTAGATTGCCATATGAAACTTCTTACCATGCACATAAGAACTCATTGCTGAAAGCTCTGCACTGGCTGCCAATTACATACTGAGCTATAGTTCTATCTATGAAGCCCTGCAGAGCTCAGAACTGGATTATCTGAGAGACCAGCTTCTTCTATATTGGCCAGTCCAGTTTTTATATTCTGAGGGGAAGAATTTTCTGACCGTACTGTAAAGGAGAGTCTTCTCAAAATGATGCAAAGGAGGGTCTTCTCAAGTGTGGCACCCACCATCTGGAATGTTCTCCTGGGCTCCTACTATGGAGAGTTCTACCAACAACTGAAGAGACACCTTTTTGTCGAGGATCTTCCTTGACTGCTAGCACTGCCAGCTACCCCTAGCTATTTTAGCAGAAATTTCATTGTTTTACCATCATTTGAAGTAATTTTAATAATTGGTTTCACTGTATTTTTATCATGATTTTATATTGTAAACCACATTATCAGCTGAACATATGATTCTACACCACTGGAAAGCAAATGAAACCCAAAACAGGCATTAAAAAAATGTAAAGGTAAAGGTTTCCCCTTGACATTAAAGTCCAGTCATGTCTGACTCTTGGGGGCAGTGCTCATCTTCATTTCCTAGCCAAGGGAGCCAGCGTTGGTCGGCAGACAGCCTCTGTGGTCATGTGGCTGGCATGACTAAAGTGCACGGAACGCTGTTACCTGCCCACCAAAGTGGTACCTTTTTATCTACTTGCATTTGCATGCTTTCGAACTGCAAGGTTGGCAGGAGCAGGGACGGAGCAATGGGAACTCACCCTGTTGTGCAGATTCAAACCAGTGACCTTTCGATCAACCAGCACAGCAGTTTAAACCACTGCGCCACCTGCTTGGATTCAAACTTTATGGATCTTAGCTACCGGAAAAAGGTACATTGCACCAAACTGCTAAAAAGACAATCCATTCCAATTCCAAGTTGTTACAGTTTTCTTGAATTATGTGTGGGGTGTTTGAACTACCACAATACTAGTGCAGGCCAAAAGAGAGATGTTCGATACAACCCACTTATTTCACTCATCATACTTATTTGGTTTCTTATTTTATTTCTTTTATTTTACTATTGGTTTACCCAGGATTTGCTTCATAATTTTACTTCTTAATATAAAACATTTACTCCTTAAGTACAGGACAATATGAAGGCAGGAGGGGAAAATGTAAAGGAGATGAAATGGAGGAAGGTAAGGAGAAGTGTTTGTCCTTTGCATTGTACTGAAAAATGTTTTTAAAAATCCAATAAATTTCTAATAACAACAGAAAGTGTATAAAGGGAGAGAGCTCTCCCGCATGAATAGTACATTTCTCCTTGTGGTTTGTATGGAATGGACCAGTACTTAGACAAACAATGACACACTCGGTCTTTCACAGCAATGCATTTGCATCACTCCTTCAGTTACACCAGCTACTTGCCAAACCACAGGCAACTAATTCTTTGGAGGATCTTTGGAGATTTGTTTGAGGAATGATTCCCACAAAAGCATGTTCATGGTATAAGTGAAAAGCCATGCAATTTTTTAAGCTAGTGAATCCATTTGCAGTACCTTGTCGATCCTGTAACCTCCTCATAGACTTTTCTTTTTTGAATTTGTACCGTTTTCTTATGAAAATACATACATAGATGAGCTTCCCCAGGATGATTCCCGAAGCTTCTCTATGAGAACACCAACATTTTCACAACTAGTTCTAGAATTAGAATAACAGCTGATAGAACCCCAGGAATAAAAGGGGGAAAGGTTTTATTTCCACTCACTTTTCATCAATATAGTCTTATGCACCTCATTTATATATTAGTTCTTTGGTAGGTTACTGGGTGTGGAGTGGGGAAAATCATTTATACATGCAATGAAATGACAGATTAATGAAAATGTATATGAAAGAAAAGTAAATGATCGTAATCAAGCAACATGTATCACTTCCCAGTGATGCTGTTTTGCCTGCTGCAAGTTTTGACACACGCATCTGTATGAAGTCGATTACAGTGAATAAGACAAATCTATACTTACTTTCAGAATGAGTTGCTCCAAAATATGGAACAATAAAACCAAACCATATATGTCAGCAGGGTTAGCAAGTGCCACTAGACATAAAGAGTGAAGGAAGGATGCACAGAAACAGAACGAGTGCCACCTAATGACAGGACTCAAATTGCAACTTTTAAATGGAAACCAAAGCTTTCCAATAGTCTTTCACCTCCACAAAATAGAGAACTTACAACAATCTGAAAAGTAGGAGAGAGATGTCTCATAGGGTGCCCCTGATGCTTGGTAATAAATCCCTTCATTCCCAGAGATATAAATGGTCATATCAGCTAGTGATGATGGGTTTTGTAGTCTAAAACATCTCTGAAGAAGGGATCCACCACTCATTCCCATCCTGGACTCACACATACAAAATGCACTGTGTCGGTGTGCCCTTTTTCATTTATTTGTCCACAACTAATAATTATTTTTCACTGAGATCCCTTGGAAACATACAAGGGAAGCACAGGGCTCTCTGTTTGAAAAAGCTGCTTTAGGGCAATCTCTTTTAAAGTTGGCAATCCTAAAACTATTTTAGGATTTAAAAGATGGTAATCCTAAAACTAAGTGACAAAAGGGCATGCCAGACTTTATATGACAGTCTTGATAGTTCCTGCATACCACATACACTGTATGAACACATTTTGCTCTGACAACAGCAGGAGCCATTTATCAAGAGAGGACAACACAGTTGATCAATTTCTTAGCTGTGCATGGGCATAGTAGCAGCTGCTGGCAATGTAGAAAAATAAGTGAGTATTGAAGTAAGATTCTGGATTTTCTTACAAGCAGTTTCTTTTTAACCTCCCTAACCCAATCAGTTTTGCATGAGTCTTTCAAGTAATGCTAATATTTCTGTTGAAAGGCTTGTATGGGAAATGTATAGATCAATATACACAGGACTTTCAATCCATTTATACATTTATGGTTTTAGTGACATGGTTAACATGGTTAGCGTAGTGAGAGGAGAGTGAAAAATAATTGAAAATAGCCTGCTCAAAGACAATTATTTGTTTCCTTCTTAATAGTTTTATAGTCAAGCCTATCCTACCGCTGTCCACAGTCTGGGGATCAGTTCAATGCTGCACCAGATTCTTTCTTTACCTTCTAGGCTGCTCCTTGTCCTCTTGCACATGCCCTGTTGCCTTCCCCATCTGGGAACCTCCAGATGTGTTGGATTACAATTCTCAGCTAAGGGGAGGATGCCAAAGCGGAACCAGCTGATATGCTGCTACCTCATGACTAAATTCTCACATGTTTTGCTCTGGCCCATTTCCTCCCTTAGAAACATAGGAAGCTGCCTTATAATGAGGTCAAGCCCTGGGTCATAGAATCATAGAAGAATAGCATTGGAAGGGGCCAATCAGACCATCAGGTCCGACCCCTTGCTCAGTGCAGGACTCCAGGTTGAAGCATCTCTGACAGATGACTGTCCAGATGCCCCTTGATGCTTCCAGTGTGGAAAAGCCCATGACCTCCCTTGCTGATTGGCTCCCTTGTCTTTGGTTCCTTGACGAAACATCCTGATGTTCAACCAGAACATGGCTTTCTGTAAGGGGAGCCCATTATTCTATGTCCTTCTCCCTTGTGTGACAGCCTTTCAAGTACTTGAAGAGTGCAGCTTCTCTCTTCAAGGCTAAACATGCCCTATTCTTCCAGTCTCTCCTCACAGGGCTTTTTGTCTCCTGTTCTCTGAGCATTGCTCTATCCCTCCTCTGAACTTTTTTTTGGTTTGTCTTCATCTTTCTCACAGAGAGGTGCCCAGGACTGGATACAATAGACCAGATGAAGCATAATCAGTGCCGAATAGAAGCGAACTAGTGATTTGGAAGTGATACTTCTACAAATGCACCTAAAGGAAAGTAATTAGACAAAGCTTATGTCAACTTTCAAGAGGAGATTATTTCTCAAAAAAATAAGATCCCTGTTGTGAAGATGTTCAAAAAGCACATAGCTTGAAAGATATAGAGATTCTAACAATTTGCTGTCTCTGAATAATGCATCTTCTGTGGACCCTTGTCGGACTCTCTCTTCCATTTGGATGTTGTGTGCTTTTTGCAATTTTGAGGCTAGCAAAAGTCACCTGTGATTCTGTAGTCCCTGAGTGTCCTTGAAGTGAAAATGAAAACAAAAACAAAACAACAAGCTGCGGTCTTTGAATAATGGCAAGAGTTGTGAGGTGTCTTCTGATCGAATTATTTTCTGTGTCCAAGAAAGGGCAACAGAATCGCGTATTGACATCCATTCTCTAGGGATCAATTACATTGGCTGCATCTATCAACACACTGCCTGTGTTTGAGACAGAATGTATTGCTTTTCATTACTTGGATAAGCTTTAATTTTAAAATGTTTCATTCCAGCAGGATTTAGAGACATTTCATGAATCAAAGCACAGCTGTTACAGAAGGTCCTTATTTCATTTTTGCAGCATATGAGCCAATCTTCCTTGATTTATTAGGAAGGGAAACTGGCATGCCAAGAAGCATGAACTGTTATCCAACAGAGCTGTTCAAAAGCTTTGCATATGTAATACGTAGAAACCTGTGCTTTTTTGCCACAAGGTGATATGCAGACTTAAAGTGTGATAAGGGTCAAAGCTATCACTTCCAATAAACATATTCTTGGCTATAAGAGAGCTGGTCAGCTATTTCCCAGTGGGAGATTGTGCTTGCCCAATCTTCTATAAACACCCAGTGGTGCTGGTGGAGCAGGGATGTGGTAGGCAGGAATGAAATATCTTCAGAGAGTGTAAAAAAAGGTGCAGCCGGGTGCAATTGCATGCATGTTTAGACAGAAAAAGGTCCTGCAACTTCCTGCATTTCCTATTTAGCCATGCTAGTGACAAGCATTTTGGCTTGAATGAAAGCAACTTTTTTTAACCTGAGGACAAATTTTACTTCAGTGGTTTTCTGTGCTATGATAAGAAATTGCAACCAGATTTGCGCCACTTGTGAAGTCAGTCTCTTGCATCCCTTTTACGGATCAGGAAACAGAGACACTGATTTACTCAGTGCTACTTAGTGATTTCATGACAAGCACTAGGAGTTGCTGTAAACCTCTTAGTCTTTACCTTACATCTAGTTCTCTGCTCAGTGGACCACACTGGTTCTTCCCACAAATATGGATTTATTTTTTAAAAAAAAGCAATTTGGCAGGTGGACCCAGCAAAATCACTCTGTGCTGATGGGTAACATGAGGTGGATAATGTAATAATAGTGCAGGGGATTGGTGCTTGATGGTCTTTTGCCCCCTTTCTGTTGGATTAATGTGCTATTCCAAAACAAAATGCCATCTACTGGTACAAGTGTCCATCACAGAAAAGCTTTCACCAGTCCTGGTTCTTTGCTTCTGTGAAGACCACCTTTATTTATTTATTTATTTATTTATTTAGAAAATTTCTAGGCCACCCCATTTGCTGAAGCCTTGGGGCGGCTTACAAATAAATAAATTAAAATACATAAATAACAATATAAAATACACGTAACTGCTCCCTTGAAGCAGACAGTAGCTGAAGATGTGGAAAATTCCATGGACTGGTTTCTTATTCCACTGTCCATCACCAGGAAAATTCCAGCATATGGAAATAAATACATGGAAGTTGTGAGGAGGGGAATTAGGAGTTAGAGCTGCCGCTTGCATTGTTCATAAGAGCAATGTTCCATTTGAGAATTCAAGGCATTGTGGATTTCCTTATTGACAGCTGTTCCCCCTGCACTTGCTTCCCATTGGTTCCTGAAATGTTTAGTTCCCTCATTTGCAAGCATCTTGTTTAAGAAATAAAAGAAATATCCAAAATGATAGGTAGGGGAATGACGGAACATTTGGAAGTGAAGCTTGCAATTGCCTCCCTGCTCCACTGGAAGGCAACAGTCCTCCCTGGGAAGCAGTTGGCTGCAGGCAGCTCGGGTGGCGTGAACAAGCAGCTAGAAGAACTAGCACTGGGCCAAAAGGGCTGTCCCACTTCCATGCTGCTTTGCTTGAAGCCCCCACAATGGGGGGGGGGCTATTTTGGCTTACTGGTTCTCCCTGCCAGTTGTAGCTGCCCTTTCCACCAGCAGGAAGCATCAGGGTGAGGCGTTGTTCCAGCCAGCACTGAGGGGGGTGGGGGGCTGCAAGCAGAAGGGTCTCTTGGGAGCAAGGGCTGGTGGGGTTCCCTCACCCAGCCACCCAACATTAACTCCCATCCCTGAAGGACAAAAGAGGGGACAAAGGATCACTTTTCTTGGGCCTCCCCTCAATCCACCTGCACAAACTGGGTGAAACATGGAAATGTTCCACCACTGGACCCAGCTGAGCTCCAGCCTGCCCCTTTGGTATGCAGAAATTAGGGGCTGAAGGCTTAAATGGTCCCAAGATCACCTGAAAATTTCTGGGGAACAAACTGCTGGCAAATGTCAGTTGCGGGGAGAGGTTGAAAGTTGGCCACCCTGTGCCAGTGGCTCATTGAGCCAGCCCAGGAAGGAAGAGTTCAGGCAGCCAGGTCTGCAAAACCAGCAGAGGCTGCCGAATGCATGGAACCCAGAGCCGGTGGGCAGAAATGGCCATCAGGGCGATCCAGGACAGACTCATTCCCCCTCTGTTCTTTGCTAGAAACACAGTGCTGTAAGTTGCACCCAGGGGTTGATGAGATAATACAAAATGGGATGGGGGATGAGAAACCAAATCACTCCACTGTTATTGCACTGCATCAACTGAAGTAACAGCATCAAACTGGGTGCTGAATCGTCCCCTGGTGAGCTTCACTGGATAAGCCCAAGGCCTCTGGAACGTGGAGAGAGGAAACATTCAGAACTGGGCTGCAGCCTCCTCCTTCGACAGCAGTCTTGGACCTTTAGGAGCTGCGTGAGGGGCAGCAGCTGAGAAACAACATTCCTGCTGTGTGTGCTGTTGCCACAGCTTGCTGATTTCTGCCAAATCACAGTGCCGCTGTCCAGTTAAAACAAGGGTGGGGAACCGGAGCCTAGGGCCAAATCCAGCCCCACTCCCCCCAGTCACGTGGTGCTTTCCTGGCTTTTGGAAAGCCTTCTTCCCATTCTGAAAAGTTGAACTGCCTCTGCTGAGGCTTCTTTTTGCATGTTGCCTTAGGCCCTGCCTCTTCTTCCCGTGGCCTGCCCACAACGAGAATGCGCGTGCAAGAGCTGCTGGGAAATAGCATGTAGCCCCTGGGCCGTGAAACTGGTCCTGCACGGTGGTGGGAAAGGGCACGAATCTGGTAACGAAGGAGCTTGCATTTGGGAATATCAGCATCAGGGTTCATGGCTCAGACAGCCTGTGGAGCAGCAGACTTAAGACCGGAATGCAGAGAAATACAAGCCCTGGAGAAGGTCCTGTGACTCATGCAGAGCAGTGTTTCCTATGCGAACATTTCCCCAAACATTTGTCAGTTTCAGTATCTTCCCCTTTCTTCCAAAATTTCAGGAAGATTCCACTGGAATGAAAAGCAAGATGAAGGTTTTCTGTGGCTTTTCCCACTGGACGCACAAAAGGACCACTCTAATCTTTCAGGGCAAGTTTTAAGTCTAGGAAAGCTGCCCATCATTGGAGTTAACATATCAAGAAGCAGCCGTGGTTGATTACACCACTTTCTGCTGAACACAGGTGTTCAGTGGCAAACCTGGATTTCTCTCTGCAAAGTCTGCATTGCTGCATCTCTTTGGAGCTCAGATGTCCTCTTGTGGGTGAACTCACGCAGGCAAGGTATGGTAAATTAGACTATTAAAAAGTGTCAGGAGCCCTCCCCTCCAACACATGCAGAAAAACTGTGGCGAGAAAGCTTTTTGGTATGCAAAGAAACACTGCTGGCAATTACCAATGCTTTCCCAGCACGGTTCATGGCGCCAGCATTGCCTTATATGAAACAATCTGTTCCTATGGGAAGCTCGTTAGCACTGAAAGACGCATGATGTATAGTCTGATGTTTCAGACAACAGTTCCTTTCTGCAGCTTCTGCTAGCTTTTTAATGGCATAACGACTCTTTGGATCAAGCCCATTATCCTTACTTAAATCAGCAGCTGTTCCCTTGCAGATGCCAAAATGCTTGGAAAAAGACACCTGTGGTACCACAGGAAGCCTGGATCATTTGAGCCTTGCTCCCCTCACTTTGTTGGGTCCGTGTTTTGGTGTAAACGGTTGAGTAATTTATTATTTTTGAAATGTATCAGCCAGCCTTTCTCCACAAGGGATCCTGAGGCAGCTGACCTCTGTGGTAGCCTGGTGCTTGCAGGCAACCGCTTCTGGTTCAGCAATGCCGGCTGTCCAGGGATGGCTCATGCCCAGCGCCAAGGCAGATGCCAGAGGATCCTTGTTGCTCAGACACCTGGACAGTTCACTAGAGAATAGATTGGCTGAGTGGCAGTGTTTGGCCTGCAGGGACCCGGCTGAGATCCTCTGCGGGCCAAATGCTGCCACTTAGCCAATGTCCTCAGCCAGGTCATCTGCATGGGAAAATGGAGCTTCTGCCTACATGGTTTGTGGTAAATCACTGGCCATCAAGGAAGACTTAGAGGACAAAGTAGTCAGAAAACTGGAGAGCAGTGGCACTGTCTCTGTCTAGCACCAACAGGACACTCCTGACTCCATCCAGGTACAGCTGAGTCCAGTGCCATCTAGTGAATAAAACTGGGTAACAGCACCACACACACACACTCTTTCTTTCTTTCTTGGTCCCCATAAATATTGGATGCCCTGTTACAATTTATTTATTTGTATTTATTATTTTTATATCTTGCCTTTTTCCTTTCAAGGAACTCAACATGGCTTACATTCTCCTCCTCCTCCTCCGCCTCCGCTCAATCTTATCCTCACAACAGCAACCCTGTGAGGTAGGCCCATTTGGCTCCATGGCTGAGTGGGGACTAGAACCTGGACCTCCCAAGTCTCACCTCAGCATTACACCACACAGCCCTCAATGAGTAAGTGCTAGTGCTGGCATTCATCAGAGTTAATAATCAAATGGGGGGCCAGTGTGGTGTAGTGGTTAAGAGCGTGGGACTGGGACTCAGACGATCTGGGTTCTAGTCCCCGCTCAGCCATGGAGCCAACTGGGTGACTCTGGGCCAGTCACAGACTCTCAGCCCAACCTACCTCACAGGGTTGTTGTTGTGGGGATAAGATGGAGGAGGAGATGTAAGCTGCCTTGAGCCCTTTGTAGGAAAAAGGCAGGATATTAATCAAAAAATAAATAAATGACAGGAGGAGGCATAAGTATAAAATATGAAGCAGAAGGGAAAAATAAAAGGCCCCAGGTGCCAGTGAAGAAAGTGCTGAAAATCATCCTCTGAAATGGAAAGAAGGATATTTCTGCAATGTGTAGGGCAACAATAAAACTTCTTTCACTGAACCTGAGACTTTTTATTTTACCTTTCTTGCTTCCTGTTTTGCAGAGCAAAGACTAACACAGGTCATTTTTCTTCTATCCCTCTCTCTCTCATTTTTAAGAGAAGGAGAAAAACACATTTGGAGAGGAGAAGAAAAAAAGAGAGATTGTAAGTTAAGGGGCGGGGACTGAAAATATATGGTAAATTGTTTAGGGTGTGATCTTATGCACACTTAGACCAAAACAAAAAACCCTACAACTCCCAGCATTCCTGTTCTTCCGGATTAACCTCCTGTCCCATGAAGCTCACTGGGTAAAGGGGAAGGTAAGGGGGGGAAATGGTGGGATATAAATATAACAAATACATAAGAAATAATGCAGTATCCAACACTGTGGGAAAATTTGGCCTAGGGTCGAAAACAAATCAGGAGAATGAGTAATAGAATTCTGCACAGCCAGCTATTTACATACTCCTAGCAACCAATCAGACAACTATACACATGGGCATCAAAAAGTGGACAATATAGAAATGAAATAGACTAGATATTTGGAAATAGATGGAAAAGCTATATTTCTCTGCCAAAACAAGACCAGGAGCAGACAGTGGTATTGACCATGGGCTGTTAATATAAAAATCTCAGTAAAGCTGGAAAAGATGGCTAACAGTGGCAAAACAGAGAAAAGGCTTAGATGGATGACAGAAGAAACATGCACAGTTGCTAAGGACAGGTAAGAAGCAAAAGCAAAAGGTGACAGAAATAGGGTCATTATCCTGGACGCACAGAGACCAAAAAAAAAAAAGAACTATTACAATGACCAGAGCAAAGAAAATAGAAGAGCACAACAAAAGAGGAAAAACAGGAGAGATCTTTCAGAAGATCCAGGAAACAAAGGGAAATTCAAATCTTGCTTAGAAATACTGAAAGACCAACAAAGGAACATACTAGCTGACCAGGAGAAAATAAAGAAAAGGTAGAAACAATATACAGAAGAGCTATACAGAGCAGATAAAAGGACCACAGACTCCTTTAAAGTGGAATCCTAAGAGGAAGAACCTGCAATATTCAAAACTGAAGTGAAAGCTGCTCTGAAACCACACGGAAGGACTAAATTACCCAGAGTAGATATAATATAACCCAGAGTAGATGCCAATATAACCATGCCAAATTGCAGAGAATAAATCAGTCCAAATCCTAACATATGCCAACAAATACGAAAAACAAAACAATGGTCCATAGACTGAAAACATTCAATATACATTCTGGTCTCCAAGAAAGGAGATGCAAAAGAGTGCAGCAATCACAGGACCTTTGCACTAATTTTCCATGCAGACAAAGTGGCACGCAAGGTGTAAGAATGTTGCCCTATACCTATACCGGAGTGAGAAATGCCTGCCTTTTCTCGTGAAGGGAAGAGGCATTTGAGCTCATAGGGCAAATCTAGGCTGGCTACTGGAGTGCATCAAAGAATTTCAGAAGAATATAGACTTATAGATTACAGCAAAGCCTTTGACTCTGGATCATGAGAAGCTATGGATGGTCCTGAAAGAAACTGGCGTGCCTCAGCACTTGAATTGTCTTGCGTAGCCTGTATAGTGGACAGGAAGCTACTGCTAGGACAGAATATGGAGAAATAGAATGGCTTCCTATAGGCAAAAGTGTCCAACAAAGGTGCATATTATCTCCCCAGTGTTCAAATCTGTATGCAGAATATATCATAAGGAAAGCTGGATTAGGATCAGAGGAAGCAGGAATGAAAATTGATAGAAGATGCGAGACATAATTTAAGAGAATAGAGATGCTACCATATTACTGGCAGAAAGTAGCAATGAATTGAAAAGATTTCTAATGAAAGTGAAAGAAAGTACAAAAGCAGAAGTGCAATTGAACATTCCAAAAACAGAAATCATGACTACAGAAGCATTACACAAGTTTACTGTCAACCGTAAAGACACTGAAATTGTGAAAGATTTTATATCCCTTGGCTCAGTCATCAGTTCAAAGAGAGACTATAGCCAAGAAATGTGAAGGGCAGCAGTAGAACAGATCACCAAGTGTGAGGACATTTCACTACAGCCCAAGGCCAAGTTCATCCACAGTTTTGCATTCCTGATCACTACATATGGGTGTGAAGGCTGGATGGCGAAGAAAGCTCCCAGGAAGAGCACTGATGCATTGGAGACATGGTGCTGGAGGAGCGCTTTGTGAATACCCTGGACTGACAGAAAGACGAACAAGATCAATTCAAGCCAGAGCTTTCCCTGGGAGAAAAAAATGATGACACTAAAGCTGTTGTACTTCTGGCATATCCTAAGACAGTTCAAGAGCTGAGCAGGGCCATGGAGGACATTTTAGAGAGAATTCATTCATAGGGTCACCAAAAGTTGGAGGTAACTTGATAGCACATAACAACAACTATAAAGCCACCCTGTGGTGGGTTGTCGTGTTGCATGAACAGGTTACTGGCTCCCTATCGCACACATATGTGCACACACTGCAGTCCAAGCGATCTCTTCCCTGTGCTTCCTGAGGGCACAGATCTGTGTTCTTTGCCTAGCTGAACCATATTTAGCCTATATCTGGACTCATGATACAGCTTAATTTGATCCAGGATGTTGCTTAATCTTCTGGAAAGGAATGCCTGCCATATTTCTTTTCCATGTCAGAAGCTCATCCCTTGGACACAGAAGGTACTAATAAAGTAGTGGTGCTTAATGAAATCCACAAACCCCTTTACCTTGACTCCCCCAGTTTTAGCCAAATCCTTCTGGAAACACTCGCTATGGTACGAGGGCCATCCTCAGAGTTAGGAGCAGCCTGTTTTGAAGATGTGCTGAGTGCTTACATCTTGGCAGCACAAGGGGTCCCCCATCCATTTGCAATGAGGAGAAAGCCTTCCAGCTTGGGGCATTACACTTCTGCTGGGTTTGACCCTCATCTCACTTAGGAAATTAAGAAATGCTGGACTAAATGGAGATGACCTGAAATTGCCCAAGGCTTGGAGCTAGATCAGCACTGGCAGGCCCAGTGAGGATGTCCCATTTGGATGCCAGGAAGCACTTCCTGGCAGTCAGGACCCCGAGGCTGTGGAATGGGCTTCCACGAGAGGTCGTTGAGGCTCCATCGGTGTGGGTGTTCAAGGATAGGCGGGACGTCCACATGGTGGGCATGTCGTGAGCGGAGCCGGCTGGTGCCGGAGGTCAGACTTGATGGCCCGGGAGGCCCCTTCTAACTCGCGCTGTTTCTATGTTGCCCATGCCCTCTGCCTGCCACCACTGCAGTGGGTGCCAGCAGACTGGCAGCTGGCTTGGCCACCAATCCAGAAACCACCCATCAGCAGCAGCCATGTCCACCAGTGGCTGCACACTTCCTACGGATGTCAAGTGGCCCCTTGGCTCCACTCGGCATCAGGCTACTTTCATTTCCCATAATGCGAAACTGTAGAGTGCCCATTATAGCATCACTGTAACAAGGTGCCCAGCAGCCGTGCATTATGGGTTATTAAAAAGGACAGCCACTTGGCACTGCTCAAAGGCCACATGGAGCAGGCTTCAGCACTGGCAGGGAATACAGTGAGAGGGAAGAAACATCATGCATAGCACTAGACTGTGGCTCCACTCAAGGGCTGCCTGTCCGTGTGAATGGACCACAGCAGTGAGAGCACTCCATCATCACCTTGCATCTCCTCCACGTTTATAAACTGAGTCAGTTCAGACATTCCAGTAAAGCTGCCCTTAATAAGCAACCTGCCTGAAGTTTCTCATTACATATATAGTCTCTCAAATTAGGTTGAAATGTTTTAGGTTGAAATTTTTTATTTAAATAAAAACATACTACAAAATTAGGGCATTGGCTTTTATCAAAGTTTTGCAGTTCCTGGCTCTCATTATTTAATTATTGGGTGTTAGACTTGGTATCTTCCAAATCTTGGTTCCAATATGGTTTTCAGTCCCTCACAGAAAATCTAAGTCTGGTGCTGTAGAGCTTTTCTACCCAAAGCTATTAATAATACACTAGAAAACAAATCATGCTTTCTTTTGCTTTTGCATTTAAAAGCCACATTTTCCCTACCAAAAGTACTGATGAAATGCAGCAGCAAGGACAGAGATTCACAATGTCAAAAGAACCCATGAACTGTGAGTAGGGAAAAATGAGTATGCCATAAACGCCTCATGTAGAAAAGCCCTTGTTAGTTTGCAGGCCTCGGACATTCATTGGTGCAGTAGCAAAGTCCCTCAGTGGAGATCATGGCATTTAAAGATGCCGTTGATGTAACAGCATCCATACTGTCAAACTCAGTCTGAATCCAAAACCAGTCAGGTGAATAGATTTTTCAGTAGCCTTAGTCGAGATGCCTTGTTCTTTTTGTTGTTCCTGTCGCACATTTTATTATTTAATGCAAGGAGATCAAGTGACCACTAGAGGGAGATCCTGCACTTTGGTAAATGCTAGAAGTGAAAATGCAGCTGAGGACTGTTCATTGTTTGCAGTCACACGACTGTTAATCCGAGGCCTTTCAAGAAGTGGCTGCAGAAAACAGGGGAGGACAGAAGTAATGTGCTCCTTGTCATTACTTATGCACATTCAATGGAAACAGTTGTGGTGTAACATTCTTTATAAGAGTAAGAAAACTGCATTCAGTGACAAATCTTCAGTGTAGAAACTACTGTTAGTGCTACCAAAAGGATGCTGTCTCTTTTAGAGAACTGTTGATATTCAATCACAAGAACAATCAACTTGCTGAATCTTCTTAATGTATCTTTTCTCCCCTACTTGCCACATTCCCTTTTTAAAATCAATTTGGCTGATGGCGCACTTTCCACCTTTTACTGTAAACTACCCAGCACATCGGCAGGGTGCATGCTAAGTGACATGGGGGAATTTGAATACTTGGGGTCATTCCATGACACTGCTACAACTCATGCAGTGGCAAGAGGTTGACCGGATGTTCATTTGACTATATGAAGGCAGAGCATTGGCAAATCAGAAGACCAAGCTGCTGCGATTGCCGAGATGCCCAGCCAGTGGCTAACGAAATATTTCTAATTATCCTCCTTTAACCACCTTTTTCCAATGTACAAAATTGCTGTCTTTTACCAAATCTAACTTGATTTGTACTCTGGACCAATCTTACTCAATGCTGCATGATCACCAAAAATGTCTGATTTTGTCACCTGTTCCTGTTCCACAAACATTTATGCCATAATAAACTTGTCGCATCCTGAAAGTGCCGGAATCTTCTTCTCCTCTCCGCTGCAACACACGCCACACAGCTGTCCCTCTCCAACTGGCCCTCTGGGTTATTCTGCTTGCTTGATAGATGGAGCATTTGACCTGAGGTGCTCATCTGGCATGAAAGAGTTTTACTCCAGGCCAGAACAGCTATTCTTGTGGATTCAGCGGCTGCGTTGTGGATGCCAGACACCTGTAGGATGCTCATAGTGAGAGGAAGAAGCCTTAGCAGAGGATGGGACAAAACAGGACAGGCGTGGGAACCCCCAGGTCCAGGGACCCAATCAAACCCGCATGTCATAGCCGAGCCGGCTGGAGCCAGGGGTCAGACTAGATGGCCCGGGAGACCCCTTCTGACTCGCTCTGTTTCTATGTTTCTATGAACCCTGTGGGTTTCCCAGGTGAACCACTGCTTTTGCCCCCAACCACTGCTCATTTGGGGGTTTCTTGGCTTTTATGAGGCTTTCCCTGATTCTGAAAGGTTGAATGGCCACTCCCAAGGCTTAGCTACTGGCAGCAAGACCGTTAAGCCATGCTGTGCTGGTCATTTTCCTTCACCTCTTTGGCTTTTGGCACCCTCCTGCTTTGCCTTCAGCCCTGAGCATCACTGGAATGGGAACCTGAGAACTTCTTGGAAATTGAATTCAACCCTCAGGCTGGATGAGGCTCCCCACCCTGACGGGAACAGGAGGTAGCTGCCCTGGGTCTTGTGGTCTTATGCAAAATTGGACCACTGGACCATCCAGCCCCTTAGTGTCTATTCTGAGTACTGGAAGCTCTCCAAGGCCTTTTTCCAAATCTGCAGTTTTAGGCCCTTTTTAAGTGGGTGGAGGTGCTTGGAATCAAACCTAGGACTTTGTGCATGTAAAGCCTATGCTGTTTTACTGAGCCAGGATCTCCCCGTGCCCACCATTTCCAGGTGTGGTTTGCTTCTTCATCTCTCTCAGTTCTACCTTTCTTCTTGCAAGACATGATTGGAATCAGGACTGACCCACTGTCACCTTAGCTTGGAATCCCAGCTTTGCTATTCCTCTGCTCAGTCTGACATTGTACAGGTGGCTTATTTTTCCATGCCGTTTCATTGTAAAATCACTTTATATGGAAAAGCATGACAGAACTCCCAGCCACCAAATAACTATGAAGCTGTTCGCTGTAAACAGAATAAGCTCTGCAAGGGTTGGTCTACTAAATCAGCCCAAAAACCTTTTCTGTAGCTCAGCTTTGCAGCAAATTGAAGTTATTTAATTCTAAAAATATAGCATTTACTTTCAAACTATTTGTACAGACTATGTATTATGCTAACTTGGAGAAAATTATGCTTTTTTAAAAACCCTGTTGCATATTGATCACACAAAATTATACCCTAATCCTAAGCATTTGCACTGGTGAGGACGACAGGGTCTAGCAGAACGGTGCATTAAAACACTGAAAGCAAAGGCAAGGATTTCTGTATGTGTTACTTCAAGCAGGACAAAGGACTGCTGGGTAATAACGAAGCAGTGTCCAGCAGATGGTGCTTTACATTGTTCTTCTCTTTTAAAAGCAAACAAAACTAGCCAGCCGCTGGCATCCAGCTCTCCTCCAGGCTTTTGGGGGGTCCTACAGCAGTTCCTCACCCCAAACCTTGCTGAATTTCTCCATTCCAGAGGGAGGGAGCCAGCCTTTCTTGACAAATGCCATTCCACCACAGTTAATGCTGTGTAGAAGGTGTGTGCAGGTCACAAGCCTTTTGCAGAAAAGCCCACCCTCCCTCTCTGCCCCTCCACCTGTATTTAAAAGTAGGTAATTGGAACTAAGCTATCTGAACTTCTCTTCTGAGGACTGGAAGTAATAACCATTTTCACAGAGCTTTCACTTTGGCCTATTTAAACAAATGGTTTGCATTCCCTCCTATGGGGAAAACACTCTTCCTTGGGATACGGCTGGAGCGGAAGCCATCTTGCCCTTTACTGGACAGTGTGTGGCTTGGGCCCCACTGAGATGGACCCTGCAAATAAGCAGGGGTGCACTGCCCCGGGACCAGCATCAATGCCAGGTGCAGTTTGGCACCTGCCGAAGGCTCACCTTGGTAGGGCTCAGTGACAAGAGTGCCCCGGACTGCTCTTCACCACTGCAACCTGCTCTCTTACCTGGGCGCAAATGTGCATCATCTTGGAGGGAACATAATCCAGAGCGGCCTTTGTCCCTTCCCCACACATGCCAGTGCAATTCAAGCAGGGTAAACCCTGGGATGCCCAGCACGGCCACCCTTCCTCGTCAGGCCGAAGCAGCGAGGGTGATTATGTTAATTAGGCAGCTCATGACTGACCGGCACACCCACGTGGGAGAGAGATGCCTCCAGGGCTTATTTTCTTTCTATGGTTGTGCAAACCCGCCCTGCCTCTCACTCTGGACCGGGCAATGGTGCTGGTGGTGGCAATGGTAGGCAGAGGAGATGCCAGAGCCTACCTGTCCCCGGCCGCCAAGCAAGCAAGCAAGCAAGCAAGCAAGCAAGCAAGCAAGCAAGCAAGCAGCAGTGATGAAAAGGCAACAAGAGCCAAAAGGCGATGGTGGCGAGAAGGTGGACTCGCGGAGAGAAGAGGCCCACAACTGCCGGGGAGCCGATCAGCCATGGTGGCCCGTTAAACATCCTGTGCACAGCAGCCAATTGGTAGAGTTAAACTGCACTGGTGTGGCTTGTTGTAGCATCCAAATCCTGCAAAATCCAAACCAAAGCGGACACCGCTCTTCCCCAAAGGATCCCTTTCGAAGCAGTTTTAAGTGGGAGAAGTGCTACCTGCTTTTGTCATGTGAGCCCGTGCAAGCTACACGGCTCCCTATGGTGTCTGGGTTGTTTGGCATTTATAATGCACACAGAGCTTAACTCTTTCCTCCCCACTGACTGTTGCACACTGGCTCTGAGACCTGGAAATGAAGGAAGTTGCCTTCCAAGGCTAATAGCCACCACGTTGGGGGAATTTTTGTCCAGACCACAGCATGGAAGGGCTGGACCACTTTCCTGGAGCTGCTTCAAGTGCTGTGTCAGGCTTGTCTCTTAGATTCAGTTGATCATTGCCAGGCCTTTGGAGGCTTTTCATTTATGAACACTAAACTTTTGTACCCACAAGGAAGATTTGCCACGTTAGCTGTCTTTACGACACATCTTAATGCACCTTTGCCTAAAGTGCTGCCTTTCTGCTCTTTTAACACATTTGGTGTGACCACTTCCTGAGCTTGGCTCTTAGGACAGCCACGCTCCTCGATTTCTACTCCTCTCTCATGAAATTAATTAGTTTTGAGGAGGGAAAGATGTCACACAAAGACGCAATTGCCTGGAGGAGCCCAATTTCCTTGGCTATAGTCCAACACATCAGGACAGCACCTGGTTGGAGAAGGTGGCCCTATACTGAATCCAAGGAGAGTGTTTCAGGCACCATGTCAAGAGGCCTAAAGCAACTACTGAATGCAAGGCACACGTTTCAGCAGCTATTAAGACGCTGAAATGTTGAAAATGCTGAAAAGCATAATGATTACTGAGACTCTGGAAGAAATGACCGCTTACTTAAGAAGCTCTTTTAATTCCCTGGTATGGCTACAGTGCATTGAGTGCTAAGTAATCAAGACACAATATGGAAAAATAAATATTCTAAGTAAAAAAGAAACACATCTTTCAGCTGTTGTTTCAATACAGTCATCACAATTCATGTGCCAAGGTGCTTTCAGTCACGAAGACTGCAATCTTACACATTGCTACTAAGGAGTTAGCCCGTTCAAGTTCAGTAGGACATACTCCCAAGTAAATGAGCTTGAATTACTTCCATACTTCATACCTCAAAGATGGTGCTTGCCTGGGTGCCCCACAAAGAAAAGTTTTTAAACCAAATGGGTTTTGTTAGCTGAACTCCTCTCAAACTGAGACAGCTGCTGACCAATGCTTGCTATAGTGGCTTCACTTGGATCACATTGATTTTTGTGCTTGGGCATTTGGTACTGTCATCTATTTGTTGAGTTTCGTCACTGGTAATAATGAAAATAATCGAGGACGAGCTGAAAGTCACTTTCTTCTTCGGCCTGTCTCTCGCCTTCTGAGACGCAACTATGGGCCTGATCGGCTTTTCATTTCCTGCTGCTGGTCTGTCTTTCAAACTCCTCTGGAATCTCAGGAGGCGAACACAGAAGAGCTGCACAAGGCATCGGCGAAACTGTGGGGAAGGGAAATCACAGTGGAAATCGAGAATTCAGGAGCCTGCACTGCCACACAGTAAATTCCAGGAGAACACAGGGGTCACGGTAAATCAGCTTCAGCTCCAACTGCATCTTTTGGTAAATGATCCCCTTCCTCCATGAGGTTCACAAACATATGAAGACAAGGATGCAGTTTCCAAGAGGGCAACAGAGCAAGAGCCTCTCCATTGAGCTGCCTTTGATACCTTATCAGTTTAATTTTATTTATTTTTATTATCCACTTAGTTATTCATTTTAATTCTTATTAATTCTTATCATATGAAGATCCTCAGCTTCAATTTTGGCATCATCTTGGATATGGACAGTTGAAACCCATGAAAGTGGGTATCTTTCATGGCTGTAGCCCTCCAGAAGCTGGTGGACTGCATCTCCTGTTAGCCCTAGCTTAGACAATGGTGAGGAATGATAGGATAGGTAATCCAACAACATTCTCCATCCCTGCTGTGCATGACAAGCTTTATTGGCACCAACACAGGATAACTGTATGAAGAATGTTTGATCAATATGTGACTGAAATGCCCACCTTGCTGTAAAAGTGGTGAAAGAAATAATGCAAGGCTCACACATTTCATAAAGTTTAAGCATGCAATGAAAATGACTCTGGATGTGTGATTTAAGTATGATTTCACTACATGCAGGATTCAGGCTGTGCCAACAAACAAGTAGAAGTGTGAAGGGAGTTGGGTTGTTTGGAACAAATGTAATCCCCCTGCTCCCAGATTCATTTATAGTTCTTTGCAGCTACTGCATGGGAGCCAATTTTGAAAGAGGCAGTTTTTTTCACAGTATGACCCCATCTAATTGGGGATTCATGCTGTGTGTGAGGATACCAAAGCACCTTTTAACCAATCAGATCTGGCTATGTAGCAACATCTTAGAGGGCAAATCAGATCCCGATCATTGCTTATGCTTGGACTTGGAGGGAGGGTAGGATAAACTCTGAAAAAGGGGGGAGTTAATATATCCCCTTTCTGATGCTGCTGGGGACTCAAGGATGTGTTGAAAAGATGGGGGGCACTGCGGACGGCCAGTTCAACACTTGCGAGATAGAGAAATGTGTTGCTACGTGGATGAGGTCGTCACCACCCCCTTTGGGTGCCTACATTGCCACTGTTTTTCTCCCTTTACCAGCGCTTCTCAATTAACAGCTAGGCATGTGATCCCTGCCAACTGTGTGAAAATTAGCTTATGTGCAGTCCTACATCCGTTTCCATGTATGCTGCCACTTTGATAGCTGAAACTTACAAGGACATTGACCAGGCAAAACTACACATATAAGGATAACAAAAATAAATAAAATGACAAAAGCGGTTGCATTTCAGGGGCTGGGAAAACAGCAAATCCAAAAGCACCTTTCTGCACCTCCAAAAGGGGGGAAAACCCCCGGCAGCAAATTAAAAGGGGTAGTGATTGGGGCAGGAAGGGAGTGATAATACATGGTATGCTGCGAAGGGTATGGGGACATTGGACTGAGGAGGTAGGAGGACCAGGACAAGCCAGGGTGAGCTCAGCTATCAGTTGGGTGCACTGTGGGTTGTTCCCTGAATAACCCCCCACTGCATAGCTTATTCACAGGATGGCTTGTTGTGCTGTGCAAATACGGCACCCAAAAAGGGAGCAGCACTAGTGTTCTAAATCCGGAGCTGGATCCAGTGACACACTCAATTTGTGGTGACAAAAATCCGCCCCCAAGTGAGGAACAGGAGCTCTAACAACAACCTGGTGAATGGAGTGCAAAGATAACAAAGCACCACCTTCCCCAACCAGGATCCCTCCAGATGCGCTGGATTACAGCTCTCAGTCCCACAATTCCCAGGCTGCACGGTCATGGGGGACCAGTGATGGGGGGCGATGTGTGTTGCAAGTCGAACACATGCAGAGAGAGCCAAATGGGAAAAGACAGGGAGTCATGCTGCAACTCCCTGCTCCTGCTGTCCCTGCCCATGTGGAAAGCAACCTCCCCACCCTCCAGCAGTGGCAAGAAACACCTGCCCACTGAGGAGTGATTATGAAACATCTTCTCTCCATGGCTGGAATGGCCAGCTGCCCTCAAAAAGGCCAGGAGGGATTATATGAAATTCAGCTAGATGGAGATTTCAGGGTAACAGGACTTGTCGGTCTGGGGCCGTTCCTTTTGAATGATTTCCAGGAATACATCACCTCTAGAGATGAATGTATCTATCAAATTCAGTTTCTTTCAGTTTCTCATTTACTCAGTCTTAAATCTATTCCAGTCCATGTTCATGTCAGTCGGTTTGTTTTTTTAAAGTTCATACTGAAATTTGTGTGCATGTTCAGGTTGATTTCTCCTGATATATGCATTTTTACAATCAATTTCTTCAGACATAATGTATTTGAATACATGTTCATTAACAACATTTTTGTACACTGTATTTCCTTGACTGCAGAACTCGGTGGCACAACTAGGAGGTGTAAATACCAGTGGATAAGTGCATTTGAGTTCATGTAGCAGTTCAAGAAGTGTGAATTAGGTACTTTTGCATTAAAAGGTAAACTAAAAAAACAAAAAAACCCTCTCCTGTCCCTGTTCACCAATTATATTGGATTCAAGTAGTCATCATATCCTCTGCCCTTCAGGACATTTTAAAAATTATTTCTGGAAATGACATTATGATCTCAAATATCAGTTTCGCATACTCTATCTAAGGAGTACTGCAGACAAGAACAAGGCAGTTTATGACTCCAAATAAGCCAATAGATCTGATTTCAACGCTGCCAACAAAAGAACTAAACATTGGCATAACACAACTATAATGAGCAACCGATCCTGGTAACAGCTGCCCATCACCCTCCGAACTCTGAGGATCTCAGGAATCCAGTGGAGGGCAGAAAAAGTGAAGAGGCAAAGATCACCGCCACACTCCTCCCATCCTACGAAAGACTTAGCCAGGATATGCCATATTATTACAGGACCTCACCCCGCATACCTCACTCCCCACCACACACAAACTGCCTGCCCTGAGGATGTGCTGTGGTGGCTCAGAAAGAATGAGACTCTGACTTCTCCAGTGGCCAGCTAAACTCTGCCTAGCTAGCCACAGGACTGAGCTCTAAGTATCTGCCTGACACATTCATTAATACTGTGATTCAGGTACTGCCTCTTTATTTATCAGTCTTGTGCATTTCTTAGTTCTGGTCCTGAAAACCAAAAAAGCATGTGACCCAGAAAAGACAGGCAAAAGGAAGGGCCCCCAGAACGGCACCTCCTCCTTGGCCCTGCAACCTGCTAAGTATGCCTGCCTCTTGCTTTTGGCCCAGCCAATGGTAGAAGCAAGAAAGCGATGCTACTGCTGACTTTGCTCATCTGCTGAGCAAACAAGTGGCAGCAACAAGAAAGGGGACAAGGAGCTGGAGCAGATGAGAAGGTGGATTAACTTGGGAAGGGGAACATGGAGGGCATCTTGCTCAAGTTCCCCACATCACCTTGAGCCAACACTGATGCACAGCTAGGCCAGGGGGGATCTTGCTCTTTCTTTAGAGCGGACTTCTGCCAATCCTTGGGAGAGCTTTCCACCCCGAATCTGAATGCCAAAGGTATAAATGTAGTTCTATGATGAGAACACACACACCTGCAAGATCATGTGTAAGTTCTATCTGTGCTCCAAAGAGACTCTTGCATTACACCATGACTAAGACCTGATGCTTCTGATACTGCTCCTTTAAATGGCTTACCTTTCTGCTCATGAAAATATAGATGACTGGATTGTAGGCAGTGCTTGATTTGGCAAAGAAGGAAGGAACAATAGCCACAGTTGGTGTTATAAGACGACCATACCCATAAGCTATTAGAAGAGAGACCACAGCGTAAGGCATCCAGCAAATGAGAAATGTGGTTATCATTAAAAAACACATTTTTGCCACTTTCTTCTCGTATCTTAGGATTCTGACCACTTGGACAGTCTGCAAGTCTTCAACACAACGAAGCTGAAAATAAAAGGAAGCTGTTGAAACATAGTGAACAGCACCTGAGCTCCTCGCCTCTCCTTCCTAAGGCCTGATTCTTCCAACCACCTGATGTTTGGCCCTGTGGCGCCAAAGTGCTACAACCCCTAATGGAGCCCTCAGCATGAGTGCTCACAGCGTGATGGCCAGCAACTGGCACAGGAAGCTGCAGAACACATCTGGATTTCCCATCGAGCCCTTCCTCTCCAGCCAGGAATTTACTTGACTAGACTAGCCATCAACTTTGGCCTGGGCCCTGGATTGACAAGGAGCATTTAATGGGAAGACATTCTGAAATTCTGTTCCCGTAAACACACTACACTGTCTGTAAGCACAAAAGACAAGGTAGGAGGGCTGCAGTAGGTCCTTCTATAAGCTACTGTTAGGAAGGGACTGGGCTAGATAACCATAGCAGCTATCATGCACAGTCCGCAGTCATGTGGAACTGCAAAGGAATGCCTCCTTTGTTGCTGTGACTCTCCAGTGGTGGTAGTAAATTTTCAGGCAAATAAGAATGAGATTACTAAAAGCAAAAGGTGCTTTAGTTTTGTTTCTAAACCATGCATGAACTATGAGTTCACGATCTACATTTCAGTTTTCACATACATACTTGGTCTTCCTGTAGTCCAGCCTTCTTCAACCTAGTGCCCTCCAGATAAGTTGGACTACAACTCCTATCATGTCCAGCCTGGATAACCAATGCGAGTTGTAGTTAAACAGCTCTGAAAGGAACCAGCTCAGGGAAGGCTGAGTGCAGCCAGTAGGGAATGCTGGGCTGAAGGGGAGGAACGCTAGTTTTTGGAGCAAAAGGTCAGCAGGCATCAATTACTGGAGGAATGGGCACCCCTCTGTCGTTCACTGCAGTGCTGGCAGGAGTGATGCTTCCCCAGCACACTTGGCTGCCACGAACAGCCAACTACAACCAGTTAAGCCGTAGCTGCAGAAGCCAGAGTGGCCCAACTGCCAGCAGTCTGAAGCAGAGGGTGCTGGACTGCTCCCCGGGTCTGGGTTTCCAATATGGTGCTCACGGACATCGATCTGCTCAAGGACACCTCCTTGGCACCTCTTTGATTGTATTTAAGTTTTTTTTAATTTCTCAACTGCAAGAAAGCCATGCTGCAAACAAACGCTGCTTTACTTGGGTTCCGTACTTCCGAACTCAGGCTTCCACCTCTGACTCTGGCTGTCGTTCTTGGGCAAGATACGTTTCTGTTCGCCTCATTGGTTTGCCCTCTGGTTCTGGACAGACTGCAGCCCTGAGACCTGCCTGCAACTTGACTGAGACCCACTAGTAGGTCATGAGCCACAACCTGAGAGGCACTATGCTGGGACAGCTTTTTCAGTATTTTAAGAATGCTCTGAAAAATGCATAGCCTATTTCCTGGAGTCAATTAGATACTGTGGAAAATGCAGAACCACAAATTAATTCATTTTTCTAGATGTAGTGACAGCAGAGTCTTATTTATTTGTTTGTTTGTTTATTTAGGAAACTTCTATGCCACCCCATTCACCGAAGCCTCGGGGCGGCTCACAATCATAAATAAATAACAAATATAAAACAATATAATTTAACAGTATAAATCAAGTTGCCCTATAAATAAATAATATTAACAATTAAAATAACGTTTGAATAAAAAGGTTTTCGCCCGGCGCCGAAAAACAAATAACGATGGCGCCAGGTGGACCTCTCTGGGGAGCGCATTCCATAGATTGGGTGCCACCGCAGAGAAAGCCCTCCTCCGAGTACTTACCCTCCTAATTTCCTTCACGGAGGGTTCCCGGAGAAGGGCCTCTCCCGCTGATCTCAAGGAGCGGGCGGGCATATATGGATGTAAGCGCTCCTTCAGGTAACCAGGACCCAAGCCGTTGGCTTTATAGGTCATAACCAACACCTTGAATTGGGCTGGACTTCAATGGGAAGCCAGTGAAGCTGACGGAGAACTGGAGTCATGTGAACATAATGCCCAGTCCCCATCAGCAGCCTGGCAGCTCTATTTTGAACCAATTGAAGTATCTGGACCATTTTCAAGGGCAGCCCCACGTAGAGCATGTTACAGAAGTCAAGTCGGGAAGTCACCAATGCGTGTGTCACTGTCGCCAGGCAGTCATTCTCCAGGTAGGGGCGCAGATGATGGATCAGCCAAAGCTGAAGGAAAGCGCTGCTCGCCACTGCTGTCAGCTGAGCTTCCAGTGAAAGCTCTGGGTCGAGGAGCACTCCCAAGCTGCGGACCTTGTCCCTAAGAGGGAGTGCAATCCCATTCAGGACTAGGTTCAATTCACCTTCCCCGAAGCCCAATCCGCCAACCAACAGGACCTCCATCTTGTCTGGATTGAGCTTCAGTTTACTGGCCCTCATCCAGCCCATTTATACTGCAATCCTAAGCAGGTTTACTCAGAAGTAAATACTGCAGTGGGACTTACCCCATTATGAAGATTTTTAATTTGACCGTCTTATTTTAAGTGCATTTTATTGATGTGTATACTTAAGATCCTTTCTTTATTGCTCACTGCACATTGCAGTGAATTCTACCATGTCATGACACATGCCGAAGCAAAAGATTGCTCAGTGCAGCCACCCAAACCTTAGCATAATTTACAGCTCAGTGATCTGTTCCATTCCCCTTCAGGACAGTAACACTGTGTACTGTAGCAGGAAAAATCCAAAAGCTGCAATATTTGTGATACACAGAGACCACGACGGAGAACAATAGTTATGTTTGGGTCTCATGAACAAGAGGCACTAAAATGGGTCAGGCACCATGTGTTACAAAAGGGGAGTTTTAAAAACAAGTACACAGTCATCTGATTTGCATAAGGTTTACAACATGAGGGATATTTTCAGCGATCCAGACTGCACTTGCCAACTCACCATTCGTATTGCATAAAGAATATGCCCATAGCAGTAGGCCATGATCCCAACTGGCACCACTAGACAACCAAGAAAGAAAAAGAGGACGAAGGAAGAATCATTGGGCTCTTTTGACCTCCAGTCCACTGAACAACCCAGTCCATGTATTTCTAGTGTGTAATGGTTCCAGCCAAGAAGAGGTGCTCCAGTCCAGGCTAACGAGTACAGCCAGATGTATGTGATCGCCCGCCAAGACCACGAGAAATCAATCACTCTCGCATGCACTACTCTAATGTAACGTTCATAGGCCAGGACAGTGAGCGTCATAATCGAAACAATTCCTGTAGGGAAACAGGGAAAAAAGCATGTCTTAGTCCATCATCTTAAATTGACGGTTATATTTGTTTTGGATGAAGGCTTGTGATTTATTTGTTTATATTTTTGCATTTACATGCCAATGCCCTACTCCTAACAGTCTCTGGGTGGCTTACAAAATTTAAGCACAGATTTGCTGTGCTTATATGAATGTTCTGTATATTTAGTTCAATACAGTAAAAACAAAGATTTGCTTGACTGAATAGGTAGATAATCCATGTTAAGACACAGTGTTTTTAATGATCTATTAGTAAAAAAAATTGCTTACAGCTAGCACTACCTCCGCATGTTAAGTGAAAAGTAACCCTCATCTGAATGATTACTTCTTGTCCACAGGGGCTGTAGTCCAATACATCTGGAGGGCATTCGGCTGGGCAAGGCTGCTTACATGTAAACGTCAAACTGTTTATTCAATATACTTCAAGAGAAGCAAAAATGAATTCAGTATTGTCCCACTGGTGCTGAGGTTTAGTGAAGGCATCAGAAGGCCATCTTTGAATCTAGCACTCCAGATGTGAGCTGACATTTTACAATAGCAGGTATTATTTAGAACATCCTTCCCCAATCCAGTCCCCTCCAGAAGTGGTAGACTACAATGTCCATCATTTCCAGCCATCACAGTTCTGCAGGGTAGTGATATTGTGGGTTGTAATCAAATACCTTTGGAGAGCACCAGGTTTGGGAAGACTGATTTAGAACCTGGACTGTTCTTTTTTTTTTCCATCTTGCATCTTTGGACAGATGAAACTTTCTTAGTCGGGTAGTTTACAATCAGTGACTTGTGAAAAATAATCAAAGTTCTGAGTTTGCAAAATGTGCATGGGGCATTTGCATCATGGAAAAACATTTCATCAAGAAAGATGTCCAGATGGTCCTACCCGGGAGCTCATAGGTAATTAGAAATTTGAGAAGCCACAATTAAGAAGCCATTCAATGTATACAGCAACACCTTATATATCAAAATCAAGATAAATAATCTTTCCCCAATTTATTTGTATGCACTGAACTAATTCCGTTAATAGATCAGTGCACAGGGGTGGATTTACTTGTGGCACCATGCCTGGGACCATCCATCAAAGTAACTATCTGCTCACCAGATGAAACAAGGAATAAAAGCAGTTTATACTTAAAGCATACATGCAGATTTTCAGATCCAACTAACCTACATATTTATCCTGGATAAATTACATGCCTGGATAAATTGGAGCACAGGCTGTTGGAAGGAAGTCAGAAAACTGGGAAAGATTTTGTACCTCACGATTTGCTGCCCACTGATTTTCTCCCACAAATTCCTTTGCATGCATTGCTATAACCAGCAGACTTATTTGGAGACCTGGAGTTCTGTCTTAAGGTGACTCATTGATATGCCTCAACCATGAGAAGCTGGCTACATGTTTGGAGGGTATGTCACCTCTTGAACTATTTGTTTTGATATTTTATTATTACTCTAAAGCCTCATTTGAATTAAGGGATTACTCCTCACTGAATGTCCTGCAAAGTGCATATGCTTAATGCTCCAAGGCTCCCCAAGGCTAGAGCTAAATATAGCCTGCTCTTAAGCAAACACTGTTCTGCAAGCTTCAAGGAAAGCTGCACCCAATTAAGGCCTGTACGTCAAAAGCAGCTGAGCCACTCACCACCTTTGGCTTTTGAATTTGCCTTTCAGAGGTTAGTCTGTCCCTGACTTCTCTCTCACTGCTTATCTCCCCTTTAATGTCCTGCCTTGTGCCTATAGAAAAGACATTGGGTTTTGTACAGTTGTTCTATGCAGCCTGGTTGCAGTTCATCCCGCATACAAGGGATGAACTGGATGCTCACCCAGTAACTGCCTTCCTACAAACTAAGATATTTTGATTACATGTTTTACCAGTAATGCAGCTCATCCGAAGAGGAATCAGATGGCTATTTATGGTGCACAAAGAGTTGACAGCAGAAATCATTGCCAGAAATCTATTTCCTGCAAACAGCTCAGAGGGCTCACTTATGGGGACACAAAGACTCTAGTTAACTATCTGTATGTTTCAGGTGTTTCCTTGCCAAAGCAGAATGGGCATGGCTCATGCATCTAACATGCAGCAGTATCACCCAGCCTGCACCACCATTTATAATCCCAGTGCCTGAAGTACAACTGGTCTGCCTTCTCTAATATGTCTCCTCTTTCCTGTAGCCTCTCCCTTCCATGGCTCTCTTCATTTTTCATACTTCTACTTCTCTCCTGAACTCCCTTTCCCCAAGATCACCTGCTTTCCTGAGGACAAAGCAATGAAGCAGGCTTTGATGAACCTTGCTCTAAATAGCCAAATGCCCTTATCCAAGATGTTTCCACATCCCAACCTAAACATTAGAGTTCCTGTATTTATGCCACCAGACTCATCCCCTTTTCTTCTCCACTTTTCTTAACTATAAAAATGCTACTTTGCCTCCTCTTCAGGAAAAAAAGAAAGCCTTGCCAGTGCCCCCATTGCTGTCACCACCATTATTAATATTAATAATCAAAATAACCATAGTATTATTTTCAGAAATTTTTGTCCATACCTCTGAGATGAAATACAAGGCATGTATTTATTCAGCTTTGTCCATAGCTTCTATTCCCAACATGACTATATTCCAAAGAGTGCTTTTGGAGGAACTATTTCCCAATGCTTGTGAAAAGAAGCATCAGGCAGAAATAATTCTCATATTTACCCAGTGCCTTTCTTGTCACCGATCCCAATCCAGCTTTGAAGCAATCATGGCTAGACACCTAGGTTCCAGAAAAGGCACCTTATGTTTGCATGCTTGAAGACACTTCACAAGTTAATTAACTCAGGAATTGTAAGGTATTCATTGCACACAAGCTGCTTCTTGTTTCTACAAACACCCCTTGAATACCACGTTCAAGGTTGCTATTATTATGTCCAAACTTGGGGTTATTTGCACGATAAAACCTCAAGTTAACCCAAGAACAAGCCACAGGTTTACTTGGGGTTGTTTAACCCATGAATAACCCCAAGTTTCTGAGTCTGGACATCATGATAACAATCCTCAAATGCAGCATTCAAATTTGTTACATCTGAACATTGTCGATGGCTGCCTTTGGATAGAACGGTAAACCATGGTTTAGTTTTTAAAGAACGAGGTTCAGCCAGTGCTAGGCTCATGCGTTTTCCTTCCTCAGCAGGTGTGGCCATGAGGAGTTCTGAAGATTTTTGCTTCTATTTTAGACCAGAATGGATTGAATTTAAATCAAAGCAGGTATTCTACCATTGAATTATGGCCAAGTTAAGAAATTTTTAAAAACAACAGCAAGTAGTTAGGCTGGACAGAGTCATTTTATGAGAGAAAAAACTAAAATGAATGTCACTATCTGATTGGCAGATCACTCAATGTTTGTGAGTATAACCATTCTTAATTCATTTTCATGAGACTCTAAGTTTAGCATGGGGGTGACTAGGTTCAACTATAACGATATTAATTTTTAAATGAGGCAGAAATTTAGTATTTTATGTTTAAAAACGGAAAACAACCTGATTGAAATACACAAACCTGATTCTTTTTAAAGCACTGATACTGTCCTGTTTTGGAATACCCACAAGCTATGACAAACTGGGCTTACTGAAACAACCTAGCTCCATAAATTACAGATATGATTGACTACAGTTTCTTATGACTTTGCAGATGTCATAACATGTTGCAATTAATTTAGAACAGAAGCAAAAGCTTCTGAACTCCTTTTCACAATCATGTCAAGTGCTGGGAGTGCATAAGCAAAAGAATCAGCACACTTTGTCTCATGGTCCACAATGTTCCCAACCACTGGGCATTTTGGCAGGGTCTGGAGGGAGTTGAAGATCAAAACATTTGGATGGCAGCAGGGCAGGAAAGTCTGGTTTAGAATTACATCCAAATAAGGCCAGTAACTTGTCCAAGGTCATCCAGTGAACTTCATGGCTGAATGGGTATTTGAACCTGGGTCTCCCAAGTCCCTCTTAGCACTGCACCATACTAACTATCCCATGCGATTCAAATACGCCACTAATAGCTAAGTGGTGAAGCAATAAACTAAAGGTCTCCACCAATGGGGAGTTTTTGGGCTAAGGATCTTTGAAGTATCCCTAATTACCAGCTACTTCTGAAAATTTCAGCATGCAGTTCTACAAAGCTAACCAGTTCGGGGTGGGGGGGCATATAAAAAATAAAAATTGAATATAATGCTCTTATCTATTTTTATCATTGCAAAGCTAAGTCGGGCAGATTGCTGAGGTTTACATAGAAATGGAAAGTTTACATGTCTAATAGTAGCAAAGAAGGATGTATTAATATGCAGCTCAAACCCAATTTACCAGAAAGCTGCATGAAAAAGTTAAAATGACACACTCAACTTTCTGCAGCCAGTAATCCTGTTATGTCCCAGACCCTAAATACAAGCAAGCATGGTATCCTCACAGCCCTTGTCACAAATGTTCAGCACTGAAATTTCATATGTAGGTCATCCATGAACAACTGTTTGCAAAGTCTGAACTGTGCAGCGGCTACCCTTTTTCTGCAGGGAAAAAAAGCATATGTCAGTTTGATGCAGTTGTTTCTATGTCAGATGCCAAGTGAACAACATAGACATAAAAACATTATTATTGCTAGCACTGCAGGGATGATTCAAACAATTCTTTCAATTCACCACGATGCAGTTTTATGGTGTTAATGATAAGCATATATTCCAAGACAAAGAAGTTGGCTTTCCCATTGCAGTTACAATCTAAATTTATGGCAGTGCCATTGTATTATTCTACTGTTTACCAGAGCCACTAAAATCCACATCCTGATATGCTAAGACTGATTAGCTGTTGATCAACTAGCTGACTGCTCAATAGGAAATAGTTGTGTAATGAGTAAAAAGGAGATGAAAGTTCACGTCTACATGGAACGGTGGCAAGGCAAAGCCCACCCTGAATTTCTGAAAAGGGACACAGCACAGTTTTTGAGCTAATGCTTTGCATGGAAAAGCTGCTTTGTTTAATCTAGGAAAGATGTCCACTGAAACCCCGAAGGACCACTGTCGAAAAAACAGTCCTGTTCTGTATGAGGCTGCTTCTTATGTCACTCCAACCCAGTCAGCAATATCTGAATACTGAAAGGAAGATTGGGGTCAACTGCTCTGCATAGATCAGGACCATCTGGGGCCCTACACATGCTTTGGAGCATAACTCCCATAATCCCTGACCACTGGCACTGCTGGATGGAGCTGAGGGGGGTGACATATGGAGGGCAGCTCACTGCCTCCCCTCAAGGGAGGTGCACCATGCAGTCCAAGGACTCTTGAGTAGTCTTCAGTGCACATCCACACAACCTCAAGCTCCTATTATCATCTTGAAAAATCTCAGATTTTCTCTGCATAAGTAGTTTCTCTTACATATGCCCACAGATACAGGCTTGAAAACAAAAACATAAACTTGAAAAGTGAATTGATTTTGTAGCTGTATGCAAGATGGAGCTTTTTTTTAATGCAGCAGATAATATTGGATTAAGCTAACTGATTTGTTCACTTTTCCTTTTCCATTCCACAATGTCAATATAGCAGAATATTAGAGGTAGTTTCGATAGCAGGAATCAAGGTAGCAAAATGGAAAATTCTACAGGAAAGTAATTTCACAGATCACTGATTCTCTGTGTACAGACTGACCCAGTTTCTAAATAGAACCTTGTAAATTTGCCTTCATTTCTTTAGGAGCAGTTTTTTTATTCAAAGGTTTGTTGAATTAGCTTTTTTAAACCATCTGGATCCTTGCTTAAACTAGTCCCAGAGCCAGGCAGGCTTGTTAACAAAAGGCAACCAATACCGCTTGTGGCTCTATGGCTCGGTGAGACAGATTAAACCACCGTGACTGAGGGAAGTGTGTCTGAGGGAACAAGACTGGCTCATTAATGCATGGAAGATACCACCTTGGGGCAAGAGATTGCAGAGGGATTATGGGGATTATAACCAGCCCTTCTAGCACTCCTTTAAATAAATGGAAGCTATTACAGTGCATGTCTGCAAACAGAAGTTATCTAGGATAGTTTCAGCGGGAAGGGAGAGTAGCCGTTGCATTCCCTCCTGCACTTTCACATTGTCTATCACATGGCATGTTATGATCAGGTCTAAGAGGTGTTATACAGAGGCTTCAGTCCTGCTGGGTGAGCAATGCCAGAAGTTAGTGCTGGGGAGTCCTGGTCAACATCCTTCCATTCAACTAGTGCTGGTTCTACCACTAAGCTAGAACTCCCTGTAGCAGGGGCTAGGTTAGCTCCTTCTCTGTATCCATCCCCCAGGAGGAAAAGATCCTTTTATTCAACCAGAACTTTGGCATGTAAATGGGTCTGTTAGGTTGGTTGCTGTTTTTACTCTGTTCTTATGGTATTTTAACTGTGCTTTTGAAGTGTGTGTTTTATTAGGGTGGTATCCAACTATGTCACTCTGTTAGCCTGAATGATTTTGTGCAAGCGGGAACTAGGTTCTGAACTATGTATAAGAAAAGAATCCAAATAAAGTTACATTTACGGAAGCACAATTGTACACACAATTATATAGCCAATTGCATAAGCAATTGCACAACTGCCTACACAAGCTGCACAAGTGCAAGGCACAACAATTGCAAAATGGAACAATTCAATAAAAGAGCAAAATCTATTTTTAAATGTGATGACTGAAACCAGTGAAACTATTTTTTTCTCTTTGTAGGGCAGTCAGGTACAAATCATTTCACTCCATCAATCATAAATATCATATATAAAATGATTAGCACAAAATTGGGGGTACTGGTTGACAGCAGGCTAAACATGAGTCAGCAGTGTGACGCAACAGTCAAGAGGGAAAACGCCACCCTTGGTTGGATAGCCAGAAATCTGGCTTCTATATCAAGAGAGATATTAGCGCCACTCTATACGACTCTGGTGCACCTGCAACTAGAGTACTGTGTTCAGTTCTGGGCTCCCCATTACAGGAAGGATATAGCCAGGTTGGAGTCAGTGCAACGTAGGGCCACAAGGATGGTGGCCAGATTGCAGGGAAAGCCATAAGAGGAGAGACTGAGGGAACTGAGTCTTTTCAGCCTGGAGAAGAGGAGACTCTGAGGGGATGTGTTGGCGACATATAGGTACGTTAGGGGGTGTCACATGGAGGCGGATAGAGACCTGTTCTCCCCTGCAGAGGAAGGCAGGATGTGCTTCCATGGAGCCAAGCTCAAGGAACCAAGGTTCAATTGGGATGCCAGGAAGTACTTCCTGACAGTTAGGACCCCAAGGATATGGAATGGGCTTCCATGGGAGGTGGTTGAAGCCCCATTGGTGAGGGTGGTCAAGGGTAGGTTAGACATGCACATGGTAGGCATATCATGAGCAGAGCTGGCTGGAGCCGGGGGTAAGACTAGATGGCCTGGGAGACCCCTTCTGACTCACTCAGTTTCTATGTTTCTATATTTCTCAATTTAAAAATAGGGTGTCTACATACACTAAAACAGTGAGTTTATCTTTGCTTTTTGCCTTCTCTGTACAATTTAATATCAAAGAAACCAGATGATAGAAACAGAAAATTAGCTGTGTGTTTAGTGAAGTTACTATTTGTACAATCAATAAATCAGAGTATTAGTACTAATACTAGTTTTCTTGCAGTGGGTCTAGTACTCCAATGCCAAGTTTAAGACTGCACAAGTTCCTGGGTTTGGGGAATGCAGGGGAGTGAACAGACTGATGTGATGTCACACCCCTTCATACTGCATATTATATACACAGGTCTGTATACCTCAGTGCAAAATACACAAAAGTGTCAATCCAATTAAGCCCAAGATCTTTGGGTTAGCTGATTTATGGATCAGGCTACATGGAAATTGATTATAAGCATATAATAAACAGAGAGTAGTGTCACCCTTATTTAAACTGAAAATCTTATTCATGTTTTCAGTATATCTGGTCATGCGACAGGAATGAAATAAAATGAATACACTTGAGCCACTGTCACAACATGCTTATATAAATTATAATAATTGTAGAAACTCTTTTGTTGTGCCACCATAAATTACCATAACTGATTTACTGTTCTGCTTTGTTTTTAAGGCATTCATTAAATAATTCTTTAAATATATCAAAAGAAACAAAGGAGCTATGGAAGAAGTTGGACCACTGGATAATGGAAGTAAAGGAGCATTAAGAGAGGGGAGGAGATTGCAGAAAAGCTGAATTAACTTTTTTCATCATTCTTCACAGCAGAAGAGCAGGTGCCTGTTCCTTAGCTTATGTATTTTGGTAGGAGTCTGAAGCAGTAGAACATTTTTCATAACCCTATTCATAAATGATCCGGAATTAGCAGCAAGTAGTGAAGTGGTTGTAGTGATAAATGTACAAGTGCAAGTGCTCATCAGAATAATTCCCATAGCCTGCCTCTGAGGAGAGTTAAAAAATGCAGGTGCTGCTGTTGATCCACTTCAACAAGCCACTTCTCCTGTCAACCCAGATCAGGTCTCTTGTAAAGCTGGTGGACTTTCACTGCCCATTCAAGGCCAAGTCACCCCAAATACTTTCCAACACCAAACGGCCGGGAAAATTCATTTCCCCCAGATACTGTAAGCATTGCAGCTAAGCTTGGGAAAGTCCAAGGGGGTGGGAGTGGTGTTCAACATTAGTGTTCATACTAAAAAATCAAGTGCTGGCACTGTGCCCCTGCAAGCCTTGCTCCAGGACTCCATTGTAAAAGGCTTCCCTACTGAATTAAACCCACTCTCTGCCTAGTAATACTGTTCAGCATTTCTAACAAGCAGATATTTTCAATTAAGACAGCAAAAACAGAACTCCGGTACAACTCACATAATGCATCGGTTTGGATTGACAGTTCACACACAGGCTGTGTATCCCAGTTGACCCTGTGAGTGAATGAAGGGGGCCGGTGCCCAGGGCAGTCCTGGCTGGGCACATCCCAAGGGCCCACATACATGCAGGGCCCACTGGTAACAGAAAAAAGCGCTGTGTCTCCTCTTCAGCACTGCAACCAGTCTGCAGCTTTTCCACTTGCCAAACAAGCAATGATGAGGAAGAGAAGAAGAAGCAATAGCAGCTGATGAACATGGTGGTGTGACCAACGGGCTCACTGAGGGAGGAAGGCCCATTGAAGGTGCTTTGCCCAAGGGTCCTCCTCAACCTGCAACCCGCACTGCTCATGTATAAGCAGTAGTCAAAAGCAGGCCTACATGAGCAGTCTCAGATTTATCTAACCTGTTTTAGGATGGGCACATCATGCAAATACCCCATACTTACATAGACACCTACAGGGAAGGGGGAGGGGGATGAATCTCATCTCATCGAAGGGTTTGTATGTGGTCGGGAAGTGTGCATGAGCCTGACACTCATTCTGGCATTCTGCGAGGTGGATAAACTATGTAAATCACATTGGTTTCAACAGAGTGTTCAATTGAGCCTACTTAGTTAGGACTGTAGCCCTTGGGGTAGTTCTCACATACACATTCATCAGTTCTATTGCCTGCAGCATCAAACAAAATCTCACATGTGTGAATAAATTGCCACAGACCTAATTTTCATATCTCCTGTTGTGACCTCAGAAGGAAAACAAGATCAGGGAGGTCATTTCATGCATCCACCGATGAGTCAATGAGACGTAGTTCACACGTCACAGTGGTAAATCATGGATTAACTGCATGCCACACAGGAGCTGTTTCAATTTTGCATAAATAACCTATAAATAAACCTATAAACTTGTAGGTTGTTAGCGTGATGTCTGAACCTGTTAACAGATTGTAGGATAACTCTGGTTGCTTAAGCTACAAACAATCCAGAATGTCTGAGTTTGCAAGTCACACAACAAGCTATAGACAGGATGTTTATGCAAAGTGTAAGTGGCTTACTATGATCAGTGATAACAGTGAAAATTCCCTTGTGCTTCAGAGGTAAAAGTGAGGAATTTGACCATGGCAGCAGCCATTTTGGTTGTCCTCCTGCTGTATACTGCACTACTAGAGATGCCTGCACTACCAGAGATTTATGATTATTTGTCTTTATCAACAAGTATGAATAGGAAGCACATTTCCACAAACTTTTTCTTGATTAATGAATCGTCTCATTCATAAAGATATTTGTAGGAAGTTCTACTGGACAGGTAAGTGATCTGCTAATACAAGTCTCTAAGCAAAAATATCACTTCAACTTTGGAGGAAAGGGAATGGTCATGAACAAATTACGGCATTCTGTTAGGATACCATATCTGAATCACAGCAATTACAATCTGTGGTTTTTTAAGGAAATCAATTGGGGATGGAGGATCTGACTCAGAGCCATTGTTTACTAAAGTTGTGAATGCCTTGCAGGCTGGTGCAGAAATTCAAGTAGGTGAAGCAACAAGAGATATGAATGGAAAGAAAGTTATCAGATAGATTTGAGGAAATGTAGAGGTGATAATGAAATGAAAGCTGATGTTGTTCAGAAACTAGTAGAATTAGAATTAAAGTGGAGAATGATATAGGAAGGATTATTAAATTGCTACTAGTATTACTAAGTAAAAACTGCAAGAAATGTTGCAGTGTGTGGCCTGTTCAGTGTTCCAGCCAGGCAGCCATACATTCTTTCGATTCCCCTTCCCAAATGACTTTCTCTTCCTCCCACCTGCTCTCAGTCAGAATTTCACGGCTACTGACCATTTGCCATTTCCTTTTGTTTTGTTCTGTACTTTTGCAAATCTTGGGGTTTCTCATAATCTGTCAATGTGGATGACACAGCATAAGCAATGGCAATCAGTGGCAATGTTTTATAGAGCACCACCAATGTAGATGGTACCTTACAGGTTCGACAGAATACTGCAGATAAGACTATGCATCACACATATGTTGTTCTTATGCCTATACTACTCAATAGCTGAAGTTATAGCGGGATTTATTCCTTCTCTGCCTTCTGGCTGAGATCAAGGATTGGTGTGGTAAATATTTCTAGCAAAGTAAAGATATGGTGGGGTGGGGGAAACATAATTCTGCCAGGAGGTATTTGCAAAAAGGAATGAAGGCGAGGGAGAGGTGAGGCCCCTCGAGTGACAATAAAATGTGGAGAGCGGGCAGGAAGAACCAGTGACTAGCAAAAGAGCCATGCTGGGTTGCACTAATAATCCATCTGATCCAGCATCCTGCTCACCCAGAGATCAAACGGCTGTCCACTGGGACCTACAAGCAGGACATGCACGCAACAGCTGCACTCCCATCCTTGTTCCCCAGCAGCTGGTCTGCCCAGGAATACCACCTCTGCTACTGGCAAGAGCATGCAGCCATCAGCACTAGTAGCCAATGATCATCTTCTCCTCCGTGTATTTTGCCTAAACCCCTTTTAACACCATCCAAAGTGGTGGCCATCACGACATCCCAGGGAAGTGATGTCCACAGTTGCTGTCTGAAGAACTTCCCCTTTGGATCTCCCACCAATCAGCTTCATGGCATAACTCCCCGTGGGCTCCAGTATTATGAGGCAGAAAAATTGTCTCCCTGTCCGAGTATACCTCTTATCCCCTTACTCATCCTTTTTTCTAAGCTAAACAATCTCATCTGTTGTGGCTTTTCCTCATACGGAAGTTGTTCCAGTCCAATCATGTTTGTTGCCCTTTTCTGCTTTTATCCCAGCTCTACAAAATCTTTTTTTAGATACAGCAACTGGAAATGTGCATAAGGGGCATATTTTTCAAAACTTTTCCTAACTATGTCCAGCATGGAGTTTTGCACAGCAACTGCATGCTGGGTTGACATGTTCTTTGAGCTGTCAACCACAATCCTAAAATCCTTTTCCTGGTCAGTCACTGTCAGTTCAGATTCCATCAGCTTATACTTATGTTTGGGATGCTTTTTCCCAGTGTACATTACTTTACACTTGCTTACACTGAACCACATTTGCCATTTTGATGCCCATTTTCTCCTTTTAGAGAGATCCCTTTAGAACTCCTCACAAGCCCCTTTGGTTTTAATCACCCTAAAGAGTGTGGCGTTATCAGCAAATTTTGCCACTTCATTGCTCACTGCTAATTCCAGATCATTTAGGAACAGGTTGAAAATTATTGGTCCTAATACAGATGTCAGGGAAACAGCAGTCTTCAACACACTGCAAGTTACTCAAAAGTGAGAGAAGTGTCCTCTGCCCATGTTCAGAGGTATCCTTCATGCAACCCTACAGAAAAGTTTCATGGACTGGGCTCTGTCTCAAAGCACGTTCTGGGCCAGGTGGTGATAATCCTAGAGCGGGAGGAAAGACAGTAAGTCCGTTCCCAGGAGGGATCAGAAGCCAGAAGAGGTCAAACTGAGGAGCGAAAGCAGCCTGCTAAACCAGGCGGGGCACATGGAAGAAATGATGGGCTGCCAAGATGGCACCTACCTTTCTCCTCTGATATATTAAAAAAAAAAAGTGTTGATCTGAGTCCCAAGTGAAATAAACAAACAAATGAACGAGCAAACCAAATACATGCTCTGACTTAAAGCACTGATGGGTACTTGCGCTCCATATGTGATTAGCCGATGATGAGAGAAAGGGCACTCTGCGCACACTCAGGAGATCGTTCCTGTTAACAGAGCCGCTCGCCTCAAAGCTTCAGCCCACTGCTCTACACTTGGGACGTCTCACACCCCCAGCCTGTCGCCTTACCGAAGAGGCTGTTGCTGAAGCCGTCCCACACGCAGCCGGCCGCGTCCCAGACCCAGCGGTTCCGGAGGCAGGAGAGGAACGTGAAGCTGACGCCGAAGAGCGACACGAGCAGGTCGCTGAGGCTGATGTTGACCAGGAAGAGGTTCGTGGGCGTGCGGAGCCGCTTGAACTTGGCATAGAGCACCAACACCAGCAGGTTGTTGCACAAGCCCAGGATGCCGATGGTGGCGATCAGCAGGGCGAGCAGCTCGTAGGTGCTGGCGCTGAAGGGCGGCCCCGTGTCCGCCGTCCCCTGCCGCTGCTCCAAGTCCTGATGCTCCCCCGGCGTCGGCTCCAGGCCGCTGCTCTTGCTGCAGTTCCCGGAGTACATCGCTCGGAGTTGCTGCCCGCCCGCGCAGCCAACTCCGCTCACATGTCGGCGCTGCTCAGCCCCGGCGAGGCGCAACTTGCTGCTGCCGAGGAACGCCGCGCCGCCGCGCCTCGCTCCCGCGCCCCGTCCTTCGCAAGGCAGGCGCCCGCCGCGGCTCTTGGCGCCAAAGGCGGGGTGGGGAGGAGCGAGCGGCATGAGACAGCCCCCTGCCCGCCCCGGGAGTCCTGCCTGCTCGCACGCACGCCTGCCTTGGCGAGAGGAGCCGCGAGCGGCACACATGCCCTGTAAGCTCACCTGTGCGTCTGAGCGCGTGGCAGAGGGCGAGGGAACCCGTGAGGGGGGCGCGCATGTGGGTATGCGGCAGAGCACGCAAGGACTGCTGCGAGTTCTATGAGGCGCATGCCGAGATGCCGTCTAGTTCAGCGTTCCGTTCACCCCGTGGCCAGCCAGCAACCAGAGAGGAGTGCAACACGTAGGCACGCAGCCTCTGCTACTGGCGGTGGCATTGAGGCATCAGAGCTTGTAGCCACTGACGGCCTTCTCCCTCGTGCATTTGGCCAGTCCCCTGTTACGTTCCGAATTGGTGACCTGATCCGGAGAACGGGGCACGGGGCAAGGCGCACCCCCACGAGGCACGTTTGCGCGCGCACACACGCATTTGCACGTGCAAAATTCCCTGTGTGCGCTTGTGCTTTAAAGGACCTTGCCTTCTAAAAAAGGATATATGAACATGGGAGAAGAGAGCTGCTGATTTCAGAAACAAACCTCAGACAGAAAGAATCAAATGGCCAGGGACTAGCAGGAGGTGAAGCGCAACAGGCCCGCCAGTGCAGGGGACTCCCATGCAACAGAGATAATCAGGGCCTAGCTGCCTTTATTTCAGCAACTGCCCATGTACAGCATGGTGGTGGGGCAGATGGCCTCCCAGAGACTGAGGGTGTGCATGAAAGATTCAAGGCTCCAGCCCTAGTGGTCGCCCCTCTTGCACTGCCTCTGCCAAAGAAGCACAGCAGCATGGCTCCGCCAGGCACCACAGGTGGCATCAAAGGACTTGAACAAAAATGTGTGCCTCAAAATGTTCCAGCAGCAGCTACATTTTATTTGGCTGCACTCCAAGTAGTACCTTGCTGGTCAGGCTGAAAATCTACCAAGTCAACTAACCTGATTCCAGATGCATTCAAGAAGATCATCAGAGGGTCTTCTGGGCTTTGCTGAGACCCAGCATGACAGGTAGTTGCCCATTCTGAGAAATCCTGTTCAACTCATACTCAGGACTTACATAAAATTGCTCTGATAAAGGATTCAGGGTGTTCTGGTTTGAAAACTAACATTGCTATTTTGGATAAAATGGCCACAATCCTATATAAACATAAAAGTCTACCCTGAACCTTAATTCTGGAGTAGAAACAGAATAGTAGAGTTGGAAGGGCCCAGAAGGCCAGTGGGTCCAACTCCCTGCTACTGCAGGACACTAAGTTACACCATCCTATTTAGAATTATGAGTAAAGAATCATGACATTGAGATTTATGAATCCAGAATAAGCACTAGACATAAGATCCATTTTCAGTCTTCAAGCATTAAAATAGCTGCAATTGGATGATTTTGCTGCCTATTTGTCTTGATGTCACAGGGTGCCAGTTGTGTCTGTCTGTCCACTGACAGACCAACATCCATGAGGGGACCTTCCTGTTGCCCTGTGCTTCCCCCCCCCCCCCCCCCCCAGCAAATTATCACTCTAGTGCTGAGAGACCATCCTGTCGAATTTGGTAGGACAAAGGACTGTTAATTATTTTAGTTGCCTTTTTCTGCACTATTCTCAACTCAGCAATGACCTGCTTTTTACGTGTCATGCTTACAACCGTACCCAGTATTCCAAATGTAGTTGCACCACATATTTGTACAAGGGGAGCATGATATTGGTAGTTTCATTTTCACTTTATTTCCTAATTATGCCCAGCACTGAATTTTTCACAGCAGCTGCTTGCTGGGTTGACATGTTCTTTATGCTGTCCACGACAACCCCAAGATCACTTTCTTGGTCAGGCACCATTAGCTCAGTTCCCATCAGCATATACTTAAAGCTGGACTTTTTTTGCTTCCCACAAACATTACATTTGCTTACGTTTAACTGCATACCCTATTTTGATGCCCATTCTCCTAGTCACAGAGATCTTTTTGAACTTCCAAGCAATCCTTTCTTGTTTTAACGATCTTAAATAAGTTAATATCAGCAAACTTGGCCTAATATCTAAATATTTTGTTTGCTTGTTTTCAGTACCACCCAATAGCTGAAGCTCTCTGGGCAGTTTACAAGAGCACATTCAAAATACAATATAAAGTGCATCACATTAAAGCATCATTTTAAAAGTTTACAAAATGTAAAATCAATTTTTAAACAGATTTTTTTTAAAAGTGAGTGTGGGAGGAAAGACAATATGGGCTCTGCTGAGAAAGACACTTGGGTACCAATTGGAGATCAATGAGGAAGGAGTGGAAAAACAAGCTATTGTAGGTCTGATCATCTGTTGGAAACAGCATGAGTTGTTCCATGAACAAGCCAGATTGCAGTGTGAATTAGTGTGCCATGCAGATATGGCCATGGAAGTCATTTAGTCTTACACCCACAAAAGTGTATATAAGCTTTCATCTTAAAAGATCCATTTCCTGGAAAGTTGTAATATTACCCAGTAATCCCATATATTGCACTCCCTCAGCAGAGTACTGAATTAATTGACACACATTTTTATTTTAATGAGTTTTGAATATATCTGTGCTACAGATTGGAATCTTCAAGGCCCTGACAAATTCAAAGAGAAGAGTAAGATAAATACAGCTGAATCCCTGGTTCAAAAAGCGTAAGATGTTCTTCAAGCACTTAATGGTATGTGTAATCTGTTGTCCTTTGTAAAATATTCTAAACTGCACACTTGTCCAATGACTGAGAAACACACACATATTGCTCAATTTCTCATGGGGCAGAGTGAGGATTTAGAACACCAGTTACTGCTTTTAATCAAGTCTTCCTTTAGTATGTTAGCCATATGATGCTTTGTAATTCAGCATTTTAACTTTTAAAATGTGTTGACTAATTCAGAGCCCTGTGCTGCACATATTTTTTTCCTAACCAAGCAGCAAAGCCATGATTAAACTGAAGTGTTCGCTTTGTATGCAACTCAGCCCTAGTCTGGGATAAGGGAAGTTGTTATCCAAAGTTGTAGGCATGATGAGAGCTGTAAGCCTTTTTTTCTAGCTAAACTTTTATGGGGTTGTCCCTTGAACAAGTAACAACCTTAAATTCACATAGGTTTTCCCACAAAAGCCTTTGACAGAATAAATGCGTTTGTCTTGGGTATGGAGTGGGCTTCCACGGGAAGTGGTTGAGGCCCCATTGGTGAGGGTGGTCAAGGATAGACTGGACATGCACATGGTGGGCATGTCGTGAGTGGAGCCGACTGGAGCCAGGGATCAGACTAGATGGCCCGGGAGGCCCCTTCTGATTCACTCTGTATCTATGTTTCTATGTCTTTAAGTTGCTGCAAGACTTTTTGATGGAATAGGCAAAGGTAGGGATGGCCAGACTCGCTCATACAGTAAATGCCTACAGACACCCCTGGGTGGCAGCAGTGGGTGGGGAGTGGCAATCAGGTCCCTGTGGGCGACACAGTGGGGGCTGCGGGTGACAAGTAGGCATCCATGGGCACCCGCAGCAGCAAGCTGCAAAATAAATTCAGAGCTGCATGCTGTTCCTCAGCCTTAGTTTGCCCCCCTCCCAGGCTAAGCGCTTCTCTCAACAAGGTATTTATTGTCTGTTCATAATCTTCACTTATGGCAGTTTGCAGGTTCTTTACATGACATTGTCATTTTTCAGAGCCTCTCCTGCATTTTCCAGCCATTTTCACAGCTTTCTGGACCAAGGAAAGTGCAGATGATTCTCTATCAGAAGCCTGTGTATATTCGCAGTTCTGCCCTGTACTACAGCACTGTTTGGTGGTTGTGTCATGAAACATAAAGGAGCATATAGAAAGGCAGAGGAGGACAACCCAGGTGGGCCTTACTCATGTAAGAGCAGGATTTCTTGTGTACAATCTTTCCACAATGAAATCTCTAGCTTTTCCTTTTAAGGATTTCCATTTATATGTTGCACTTTGAATCTAAATTATTCTATACACTCTCATCTGACTACACAGAGGGCCACGACTATAACAACCATATGTGTTTGTCTGTTTGCTACATGTGGTTTTGAGGGCCAAAAGATTTTATCATTTCTGAATTGTGTGTGTGTGTGTGTGTTGTTTACAAGAGTTGAGCAGGGCTGTCAAGGACAGGGCATCTTGGAGGGCATTCAGTCATAGAGATGGTATAACTCGGAGATAACTTGATGGCGCATAGTAAGTTAGTGATGACTTGCATGTGCACACACACAATTTGAGTGCATGTGGAGACTCACAGCATTAACATTCCAACTGATTTCTGCTTCCCATTATGTTTCTAGGGGGGCACTTGTACACCTTAATTATGCCTTCATTAGTTCCAGCCAAGCTCTGCTGTATGCCAGACTCATTTTGTCTGAATCTCTTCTCCAAAACTGCCAGTTTCTGTGCAAATGTGCAGTTTGATGACCTCATCCCCAATAAAGGAGTCAAAGAAGGTGAAGGCATGATCCCATCCTTTATTCTAGGGAGGGAAGCAGGGGAGGGAAATAAGAATGAATCATCAGTTATGCTTTTTAGACCATTTTCGATCCCTGCACATCAAATCACCTGCATGCTCCTGGCTCTCTGCATTTTTTTTCCTTTTTGGTCATGTCTCGAGAGCTGTTGCTTTAGGTTTGGCAATCCCCACAGAGCATTCTATCCATCATAATCCTAGAGGCAAGAAGAACAGAGTTCACAGGAACCTCCAGGGAAACACCTAGACACAAAGCATCAGGGATATCTCCCAACTAGCCCTGTTGAAGTGACTGAGAGGACTGGGAAGTTGCACACGAGCACAACTCTGCCCCCCACATAATGCAATGCTGTGTTCTTGGGCTGCTCCTTTTCATTTCAGTGGTCTTTGAATAGGGGAGCTTCCCACTGAATTATGCCCCTCTTCTGCAGCCATCTTTTCTATACAATGCTTAGCAATTATGAGTCACAGCAACAGACTGGGAGAAAAGGTGAGCCATAAATTTAGTGGTTCCAGCATTACTCACTTGCTCCACATATAAAAGAAGCTATGAATTGTCAGCTGGCTCACTCAGTTTTAATACTTGGGTGTGGAAGGGTTTGAAAGGGCTTCAAGACCCCTTTCAACTTTCAAACCCTATAGATTACTTGGGGTTCTGTTGTGCATGTGTGGTAGGTCTCCATAAAGTCACTGAATGCCACTCCTCACACAAAAGCTCAAGACAAAAGGTACTGAGTCAGAGCAAAGGCCATCCTAGGCCAACATGCAGTTTCCCGCAATGACCAACCAGGTGCCCACAAGCAGGGCATGGGTACAACAATGCCCTCCCACTTCTGTTGTCCAGCAATTACTCAGAAACCCATCATTACGGAGACGGATTTTGTACTTCCTCTTCGTGTTGTGTGAATCAGTGTTTTCACTTTGCTTGTCCTGAATCTCTCATTCATATCCATGGGATGATGCTGAGCTCTTGCATTATGAAAGAGGGAAGAAAAACTACTTGGTCTTCTTCCTTCACACCATGCACAATATCCACTTCTATTCAACATCATGTTTTCCTTTACTTGCTGTTTTTCTAACTATATGCAGCCTAAATGTTGTATTCTTTCCTTGCAGGGGAGTTCTTCTGGGCCGCTAATCATTTTGTACAACTTTTTTGTTCTGCGCCTTCCTTTCTGAAATTGCCGAGATGAGTTTAGTGCTCCAAATATGGTTGCAGCACAAATTTGTGTAAAGGCATTACAGTGTTGACAGTTTTAGTTTTTGCTCCTTTCCTAATGATGCCTGTCATGGAATTCACCTCTTTCTTATATGCCATCTGCTTGGTCAGCTCTTTAATTGGGCAATATACAACTCTAAAACCCCTTTCCCAACCAGTCCCTGCCAACTCAGACCCATCAGTTTATTTGATAAGTCAGAATGTCCCCTTCATCTCCCTTCCCCATCTGTGCATCACTTTACACTTACATTGAAACATATTTGCCATTTCAATGCCCATTTCCTGCCCCACTGTTTGGAGAAATTCATTTGGAATGTCTCATAATCGTGTTTTGCTTTTGTTTTCTCAGTGTTCACCCCTAACCCCAGTTCATTCACAAACAAGTTAAAAAGCACCAATGCCTTTGGGAGCTCCCCTGTGCAAATGATGTATCCCTATTCTTTGTTTATACATATTTATTTAAAAGAGGTGGATTTATAAAACACATTGCTGTTCCTGGTTTTTTATCCAGTTACTGATCTGTAAGAGGCATGAATTCCTGTTATTTAAGATAATTCAATCCACCTGCTTTATTCTGTTCTGCAGGTCAAATAATAATAAAGTGTTTATGGGTTATTTTAAATGTTAAGGCATTTGCTCAGTAGGACTTCTGACTGGACAAAGGAGAAAGAAAATGTAAAGCATGTATAGGCTTCATTTCCTATACTCCTTTTTTCTCATCCCTTTCTAAATATTTCCCTCTCTCCTAAAAGATTTGTCTAGACAGTGTGGGAGTTCTGGAACATGGTTGCTGACTATTGCCACTAGTTTCTCTGCATTAGACAGCAGGTAACTGGTAAAGCTTATTCCACATTTTGAACCTAATTACCTTGGATTCCTGCATTAAAACCTTTTAAAGCGATTGTATCCATAGGCAAAGTCATAATTGGGCATGTTCCAAGCTACCTTGAAAGGATAGGATTTTGTATAAATTTACTCAGTAAGTGCAACAAGTATAGATTCTCAGTGTTCAAAGAATAAAATGAAAAAGATCTTTAACATCATTGTTTAATTTCTGATCACATTCTAATGACACACAGTTACATATTTTTCTGACCATAATTTGGCCACATTACACATAACATTCTGTCAATAGTTGGCATTTCTTTTGACTGTTTTTTTCCTAATTGCCTCATTGGTTTACCTGCTAAGACTATAAACAATTATTTTCCTTCCCCGCTTCATTGGTGAGCTCATATTTTTATGTAGGTGTTTCATTTTTTTCTTGCCTGTATTTGTAACTGTATTTAAAAAATAAAATCCCCAAAAGTAAAATCATAGATTTTAACAAAATACGAATCGCATTCAGATTCACCATACTGAGTAAGGCACAAGGGGAAGAAAATGAGATATTGTTTGAGATTCTTTTCATAGATCCCAGAAGGAACCAGATCTTACAGCTTTATGATGTGAATTCTGCAAAAATCATGATCAATCTTTATTCTCCAGGACATCTGTTCTATAGTTCAGACACACAAACATTTCCTGAATCCCTCGTGGTTTTTTATAAGCAACATTGCCCTGGAGACCAAGGCCAAATTCATTTTATTTTATTTTATTTTATTTTATTTTATTTTATTTATTTATTTTTCTATTTATATCCTGCCTTTTTCCTACAAAGGGCTCAAGGCAGCTTACATCATTCTCCTCCTCCATCTTATCCCCACAACAACTACCCTGTGAGGTAGGTTGGGCTGAGAGTCTGTGACAGGCCCAAAGTCACCCAGTTGGCTGCATGGCTGAGCGGGGACTAGAACCCAGGTCATCTGAGTCCCAGTCCCATGCTCTTCACCACTACATCACACTGGCTCTCATTCACACTATTGTGTTCCTGGCTGCTATGTATGGGTGTCAAACCTGTACAATGAAGAAACCTAATAGGAATAAAATTGATGTGTTCAAAATTGGTACTGGTGGAGAGCACTGGACTAACAGAAAGACAAACAAGTGTGGCTTGGATTAAATCAAGCCGGTACTTTCCCCGGAAGCAAAAATTATGAAACTAAAGCTGACATACTTCAGGCACATCATGAGAAGGCAACACTCCCTGGGGAAGACAATCATGCTAAGGAAATTTCAAGGCAGAAGACGAAGAGGAAAACCAACTATGAGATGGAGCAATTCCATAAAGGAAGCCATGGCCTTGAGTTTAGAAAATCTGAGCAGACTGTGAAAGGCAGGACATTTTGGAGGGCTTCCATTCACAGGGTCACAAGTCAGCACGTCACAGCAACAACACTGGGCTTTCCTCTCTGGACCTCTTTTATCAATCTTCAAGGCAAGTAACAAATCAGTGGGGATGTAGCACAACTATATATGGCTGAACCACATAGCCATAAAAAGCCATAAAGGTGAAGGAAACCTTTTGTGAATTTTGCTACTGCTTAGCACGACATGTCTTTCTGCACGTTCTTCCTGCAGTGTATATAATGGATGGAAATATTTATCAAGTAATTCTAAAACTATTATTTAAAATTGCCTCATACTTGCAATGAAAGAAGTAATCTTGAATTGATACATCCAATGTTAGTCTAACTTAAATTCCATGTATTTCAATAGGCTTATTCTAAGTAGAACTAACATTAGATACAACTGTTAGTTTCTAGTCATACATTCAATTCTGTGCTGCTTAAAAGTTTATTCCAACACAATTGATTCAGTTGATCAGGCTGAACCACTCACAGGATCTTACTGTGGGTGGAGATAAGAAAAACAGCATTTCTAATGAATGAAAGAAAATGTTTGTAATATTACCATCTAACTAGCAGGGAGAAATTGAAAGAGGGGAAATAAAAACTCATTTTGCTGTACAGAGCTTTATTTATTATTATTTATTTATTTAAAACTTTCCTAGACCAAAGTCCCTTATCAAAGTCTCAGGACATTTAACAGTACAACAATGTAAAATAAAATACAGTTTTAGAGAACCAGACACATGGGAAGAAGCGAAGTACAAAACACAAACACAGCACTGGATCACATGGTTCCACCTATTTGTGACTGAGACACTGCTAATCACTGGATTCCTAGACTTGGCTTAAGTCCTAGACCTGGCCAACAAATCATGGAAGACAAATATTAAACAAACAACCACCTCAGTTTTTCTTGGTCAGCAGAATAACATGATTTGGTGTATTTTGCACAGTAGCACTCTGTAAAACTTGGGAAACTGAATGCCTTTGCAAGGGGAGAACCGTCCCTTTGAGTTTGGTGAACCTATGTGGCACTAGGACCCACACTTCCTTTAAGAGAAATAATGCCACAGTCTCACAGTTTTTCAAAGGAAAAGACATAGACCCAAAGCCCAAGGAACCTGGGGGAAAGGCCTCTAAGCCTGCCCTCCCTGTTTGTCCAATCCACCTCCTCATCCAGACTTGCACACCCACAGCTCAAACTGGCCAGGTGACTGGGAAGGAGAAATGTGCAGTGGTTTGCATGATCCTCTGCTGATGCCTTCCAAAGCCTTCCTGGGATGGCCCAGTTTCTTGTGGGGAGCAGTTTGAGATGCTCCATAATTCTTTATATTTTGTAATATCAGATGGCACAAACAGCCCCATCCAGAAACGAGATCCTGACAGAGGATCAGCATGCCGCTTGACACCTTTCACATTATCAATACACACCAATGTTTCTGTCCTAAAGCTGCCATCAGAACTTTCAACATCTTTTCCTGTGCCCTCTCTGAGATAGCCAATCCTTCCTCTGAGAAATAGTCCACTAATTCTTTATTTGACCTATTTGCCTTTGCTTCAGAGCATCTCCTCCCTTCCACTGGCTTTGCCTGCAAAGGAAAAGACATTCTCCATTCACACCTTCTGAGGCATACACAACTCCTGGAGGAACAACTGACAACATAGCTCTGTTAATTGCAACAATTACATGAACGGATTAAAGCAAACAAAGGCCTCCCCCTTCTCCTCTCATTTACAGAGAGTGTTTGAGGCAAAGAAGCAGCTTTAAGGGCATTTGGTAATCATCCTCTGGGTTGAGAAGGAGTTTATCAAATTGTCCTACAGTGAACAGCAGGGCAATACAGGCACAGGCGTAACCAAAGTCTCATTGACAATCTTTTTATGCCCGACTGGTGGGCCTAACTTACGTAAGGATTAAATATTCATTCAAGTACATAAGGGAAAGAGTAAAGTCAAGAGAGTAACTAAAAGAACGTCTAGGCCTTTGTTTTCCATGTAAAATCCAAGCTGCTTCATTGTGCCTTTTCTTTAGACGAGGCATGGGCAAAAACTGGCCTGTGTGCTGCGTGTAGCTCCTGCTGTTGGCAAAACTAATCACCCTCCCTAACTAAATGGCATCTGTAGAGGCCATGGGGCACCAAAAGGGTCAACATTAGAGGTTTTAGCCACTATGGGCTTCATTTTTGGCTCCCAGGAGGCATGCAGCCTGTGGGGATGGCCCCTGAAGCTCCTGCACTCGCCTGTTCCTAGTTTAGACCCTCATGACAGTTTTCCCCCAACTTGGTATCCTTGATATGTTTTGGGCTACAATGCCCAGCATTCCTGACCATTGGCTATGGTAGCTAGAATTGATGGGAGTTGAAATCCAAAACATTTCAAAGGCACCAGGATGGGAAGTTTGGCCTGTGGTATGTCTAGGCTCTCATTTAAATGCAGACAGATGTTCTCTACTTGCCTTTGTGTGGACTTCTAATAAAATTTCTCTAAGCTAGATTACTGCAATGCAGTCCAGCTAGGGCTGCCCTTGAAGACTGTTCGAAAGCTGCAGCTTGTACAAAAAGCGGCAGGCAGGCTAATAAGAGGGATCAGATAATCTGATCACATAACAGCAATTCTGGTCCACTTGCACTAGCTGCCTGTATCTTTCCAATGCAAGGTGCTGGTTTTAACTTATATAAAGTCCTACATGTCTTGGGATCACGATACCTGATAGAAAACCTCTCCCAACTTTCATCTGCCCAAATGCTACAATCAAATTCTGGGAGGCTTGAATGATGACAACAAGGAGAAGGGCCTTTTCAGTTGTGGCACCACTTCCTACTGAGGCCCACCTGGCACCAACTTTATTATCTTTTTTGTGGCAGTAAAAGCAATCTTCTACAGCAGAGTATTCAAGTAGCTTACTGGAGTCTGCTAGCTGTTAAACAGGTCTGAAGATTTTTAAAAGTTATCTTTAAAATTTGGTTTTAAATGGTGCAGTGTCAACTTCTGATAATGTTTTAATATGTTTAATATGATACGGTGTGACAAGAAAAGATACACCATATCATATTAAACATGATATGGTGCTCTGTGAACCACCCAGTGAGCTCTGGCTATTGGGCGGTATAGGAATTAATTAAATAAACAGATATCCTATTTTATGTATTCTGTTTTTTCTCTTAATTTTCCATGCCCTTTAGCCATTGTCTTTAATTGTGTCCCAATTCCTGACACAGGCCGGGCGAGATGGAAGGAGAAAAGAATGTAGTTCCTATGCAATTTGCCGAATCAAGATAGATGGTGTCCCTGTACGATAAATCCACCTTTAAAAAAACCTTGAGCCTGCTCCCACTTTGCACTTCATGCTTGCCAGTTATGCTGGTTTGTGATCTAAGTTGTCCCAATGACCAATGGGGCTGAATGAGGAGTTATGACATCAGGGACTTGATGGCCCCTTGGCCTGCTGCCTGGGCAGAGCCACCATCATTTTCCATTCACCTAAGCAACACGTAAGGTCATGCAGCTGGCATTTCCTCAGATGCTAACATCCAATATTACAAAAAAAGAAGGCAGGCTGGGCAGCATCACGGAGTGGAGAAAAGAGATCTTGTCGAGTTCCAGCCCTCTCAGCCAAAATAATGTCCAGAAGAATGCTTATAGAAGACGACCCGCCCGACATTCCCGATGGAACCTGCTTTAAAAATTCCTTGAAGCTATTTCAGAGACTAGTTGACAAAACGGTGGCTCAGAAGAAGGAGGAACGATTAGGCTTGTACATAAAAGATGCTGGTAAGGAGCATCAAGGTTGACAAAGACCTTAGACAAGTGTTTAAGGGAAAACAAACTGGGTTGTTTAAATACCGAGGAGCTGCTTTTCTGAACCATGTACACAAAGGCAACACCCAAAATATATGGAGAAATTGGATATTAGGTGGAGAGTAATAATGGTAATACTTTACAATTCTGGGGTTTTATTGTATTGGGGTTTTAATGTATGGTTATTTTTTTTTTTTTTTTTTTTTTTGATGTTGTGAGCCGCTCCGAGGCTTATTGCGATGGGGCAGCATAGAAATGTTTTAAATAAATAAATAAATTCGAAACATATAAAAGCAACACTAACCGTCCATTAAAATACAATTCAATTATTATAAAAAAGGAAAAATCAAGAGCCACAGCAATAAAACAGCAGTGTGACCAATAAAATACATAAAAGCCATTTGGAATAGGCAGAGATGCAAAGCTTTCATAAACAGAGTAAACAGGGGAGTTCCATATTGTAGCAGCTACTTCTGAGAAGGCCCTGTGCTTCCTGCACAAAATCTAACTGATTTAGGGCAGAATCCTATCAGGCTGTTCATAACCTTATCAACTTGGAGGGTTACCAGTGTCCCACGGAGGGTGGAAAGAGTACAGAAGCAAAGATCAACTTTTAACTGCAGTACTTTGGACTGGAAGGATGCTGAGGTGCCACCTGCATATAGCTCACCCCCGGGCTTCTTGGAATAACCCTAAAAGCCTGTCCCCAAGGTCAGCCTCAAAGACACAGCTGGTGCAGTCCTTCTGTGAGCGGGGAGGGTCATCTGGATAGGGATCCCCAGCTACAAGGTTGCCATGAGCGGCTGGCTTTGGAGCTGGGGCTCCAAGCAGTCCTATGGCTGTCTCGATGCTGTGCGGCATCCACAGGATTGCTCTGTTAAATGAGTGGGCTCTCTGACACTGACTTTAAAGCACAGGCAGATTCATTTGAAGCATAGGAGAGAATGCTTCCTTAATTAAATTACCTTCAATGGGTACTCTACATTTGCCTCTTCATTCTCACACTAGGGCAGAATCTGATGCATGCTTAAGCAGGAAAAAAAGGCCTACAACATGCAGCATTGCTAGACTGCTGAGAGTTGTAGGGCTTGTTTTTGTCTAAACGTGTGTAGGGTTATGCCCTTAGCTTTTTAAAATACTAGTTTCTGGGAAGCTGGAGTTTACTGCTATGCTTTTTCAGAAATAAGAACATTTTTAGTCATAGAAAAAGCTGATGAGGCTTCTAAATGAAATGAAGACAAAAATAAAATCTCAGACACTGATGACATATTTCAGCATCAGCACACTGAGGCAATCGTGGGGAAAGTAGTAAAAATAGCCGCATTAATTGGCTAGCTTTTATATTTATATTCTATGGGGGCTTCTTTTGTTTCACTGCAGAGGAAATGGATTATGATAAATTCTTTGCTGCAGTTCAGGACCTTTTTGGTCCAGAGGTGAAAACCCAAGATGTTAAAACCTTTTATAGGAAGATTAGCAACAACCCAGATGGACGGACAGAATGGTGTGAGGTAAGTTTGTTTATTTTCTTATGGCATATTTATTTGCCTAAACTACAGCCAAGGTCAAACCCATCAGTTCTGTATTATGGATTGGGGAAAAAATGAAGGCCATTAGTATGGAGTATAACTGATGTGACACTGGTCTGCTTTCTATTACCACTGTCTCTAGAACCACCTTTGCTAGGCTAGCAGCAAAAAGGACGGAGTAGCTAGAGTCTCGCAGTGCTTCCAGATAAGGCTTATATTGTATGATGCCCTGCTTCCAGGATGACTTTTTATGAGAGAGCCATACAATTTGATCTTTCATTTGTACTCTTTCTCTGTTTTGGTTCCACTTTTTCCAATTTTTTCATTAACCATGAGAAAACTATTGTGGAGAGAAATATGGAATAAGAACACAGTGGCTTGTATGCAGTGGAAGTGCTCTACCAGAAGGAAGAAATTTCTGGTGGTTTCGATTTCTCCTGCCCGCTGGAATCTGCTTCAGAAGGTTGAGAGGCCCTTTGGTGCAGATTTGGGTCCGGTGCAGGGGTTGGAAGGTACGGAGGAGAACAAGTTCCCTCATGCTGATAGACTTCTCCTTTGGATCCAGGCTAGGGTGTTTTTATTAGTATCTCAAGGGGCTGTCTATCTGGCATTCCAGGAATATGAGTGGTATGCTAAGAAGAGAGTTTCATTATAATGGGGGATGCTGTAAGGTCAGTCTATGATGGTCTGGAAAAGCTTTACTAAAAGAAGAGGGCAAGATGCAAGGGATTTATGAGCAAAGGCTGGAAAGTTGCCCCAACAGTGGAGACAGCAAAGGCTTACCTTGCAAGCATTTTGATTATGCTCACAATGGAAGTGGAAGTGCCCAAGTAGAAGAGCAGCTCCTGATTTAAGAGTCCAACATAAGGTGAAGCTGCATGAACTCAATTAAGTGTCATGGTAGATCACTTGCTGTGTGATAGTGGGGATGTTTTCTTAACTCTGAGATAATCTAAGTGTCATTGTCTCAAGTACAGTACAGTGACTGTGAAAAGCACTTATGAGAACATGAACTCTGGCAATTCTTACTGTACTAATGACCTAGAGAAGCCTGGGTTTTTGTCTTATAAAGGCAATTCTTACAAAACACAAATCATTCTGTAGATGCTTTATCTAACTGACGAGTTATCCCTGGATAACAGCCCACGCTTGATTGGGGATTTTTTTGGATTGCCTCAGAGAACCATGAGTGAGAATATTATCCACTCAGTCCTGCTGTATATTCAGCAAGCAGACTCCAGGGTCTCTCTATCTGAACGAGAGAGAAAGAGCGAGGGAAGCCACAACTCCCAGCAGCCAGCTTCCAGCATCATTACCACTATGCTTTTTCATAACCCACGCAGACTGCTCTGTTTTTTTCAAAGGGGCGCCAGTCAGCCTCCAGTATGAACCCTGACGCCTGATGAATGCTTGGGTGAAAGCAAAAAGGACTTTAAATCATTTGTGATTTTTTTTAAATTCTACATTAGATGCAGGGGAGCAGATCCCGATCTTTAAAGCCCTGCTACTCTCTATGTGTGGTTCCCAATCTAGATGTGTGGGGTGCACACATGTGGGGACCTTAAATAATAGCAACATTTGCAAGCACTTTCCCAAACAGCCATGATTTGCTCTGACAGAAAGTAGATCTTCCATCCTGGAGTTCTCTCCTCTGCTGCCTTTTGAAATGGCACCTCTGTTTTTCGTGTTTAAAATATTATACTACTGAAGCAATGAATATCGAGCACTTGAAGGTGGGATGCAATTGACTAGAGAGGCAATTGGGGTCCATATAGTTCCATTCAGGTGAATGTGCTACTGATTACAGAGCCCTTTTCACCAACTAGCTCAGGAGACCATAGCAAAGTGCTTCATAGACTGCACCATTAACCCTTTGAAAGCTATTTTTGAATCATTTTACTCCTGTCTATAAATCCTTTTTGTCTTCTCAAGAGTGGGTGAGAATTTCACAGAGCTCTTTATTCCCTTCTTCTGGCTAACAAGAGGAAAAGATGGTAGGTAGGTAGGAGGTGGAGACTGTGAGAAAGGCAGGGCTTGACCCTGCACCGCAGCACAGCTCAACCCAGCAATAAGCTACGGTGGGCTGGTTGTTTTGTGAAGTACCCATGATGGGCCCAACAGACAATCAGGTTCATCACAGCTACTCTGCTCCATCCTGCCCTCTCATTCCTCCAGCAGTACCCCAGGAGGTACTACAAGGAGGAACCAGTCTCCGCTCTGACAGCCACGGCCTTGCTGATTTCTGCTCACCTCGGCTGCTGGAGCCTCTGTTGCACAAACAGGGCTTGTGCCTGGAAGCACAGTGGAGTCCACATTGAGCCCCGGGGACAGCAGCATGCAGGAGCTGCCTGTGGTGAGGCAGCCCATGTCTTTGTCACTGTGCGCCAAAGGTGGGGCCGAGGCACTGCTGGAATGCCTCGCATCCTGGTAGGAGCTTGCCCCTCCCTCCCCGCTAGCATGGTCCCTCATGTTGGCTTTGAAGTTGTGGCCTTGGAGTACAGCTGTGGGGGAAGGGGGTGCTTCAAGGTCAATGTCCCATCCGTGACCCTGGAATGCCTTTGGCTGTCCAGATATCATCTGGTGACCATGGAACTGTGCCCTGAGTTTACTTTTCAAAGTTGTTAAGGATGATAGTAATCTGATGAGCAGACCATTTTTACATTTTATTAGATTTATATCCCACCTAATTTTTTCTTAGGTGGGAACTCCGAGCAGCTTTCATCTCCTCCTGCTCTCAGTCTTATCTCCACAACAACCTGGGAGGTAGGTTGGGCTGAGCATCTGTGACTGGCCCAAAATCACCCAGTTGGCTCCATGACTGAGCGGGGACTAGAAATCAGTTTGCCTGAGTCCCAGTCCTGCACTCTTAACCACTACACTACATTGGCTCTCTAATACAGCAGTTATAAACATATTTTTATATTCCAAAGTATCTAGAAGGCCCCAAGTTGGGAAAGGCTAGCCTAAATTGACCACATGGCTTTAGATCTGTAAAAGAAGCCTTTAAAATATAATGATTGCTTTTTTTCAGTTTTGCCCCAAATTTTGATTTTTTCCAGGAGAAAAAGTTTTCATCCATGGCTTCCAAGTTTCTGATACTGTTGCATTACTAACTGGGAATATTACATCAATGAGTATTGCTCAGTTAGGTTAAACGGAAGAATTGTGTATTATATGCTGAAGACAGACAACACTACAGCCTCTATAAACATTTTTTTCTGAAAATCAATGAGGTTTTTTTCCATGCTAGACTTTTTGCACTGTATTTTGCATCTTTTCACTGATGTTTTGAACAATTCTTTCAATACTTAATGGGTTTATTCTAGTTACTTGAAGCTCTTTTGGCCCAATTGGGCAAAAGCCATCAACCTTATAACCACAAACATGTATGATGCATTTTTAGCTATTCTGTCCCCCCTCACACACAGACACAATTAAGGTGCTTTTCAGTGAAGTCTACTCATTTCAGATGGCAATCATAGCTAATAATTTTCCTTTGGTCTTATGCTGTCAACAAGGCTACCACTTTTATTCATTCCAGATGGCAATGAATATTCCTTTTTTTAGACCCCAGTCCCTGGGCTGCTTTTCCAACTGATAACTTGGATTCACTGCTGCCTGCAGCAGCTTTTAAATCCTGCTTTAAAGGTTCTGTTCCTGTATAAAGGCTCTGCAATAATAATGCTTATTATCAGGCTTCTATTTCACTTTCCTTGGTAATAACACTGAACAAAGTGAATTCTTGGTATAATTTAGAACAAAAGAACATCCAAGTTCCAGAGAGTAACAAGTTAATGGACTGGCAGGATGAATGAATGAATTAATGAAGACAGGCTAGGCATTTTGAGAGATACAATCTTGGTGTGCCCAGCAATGGAAACTCAGGAAAAATATGAATTTAAGTGAAGAATGAATGATTCTATGGGCCATCAAAGCAGTCCTTGACACTGCTGGGGCACAGCACTGAGCTTTCACAGACAAATTAGCTGTAGAGATCATCATGGCAAGTGACATGGAACTAAATATCTCCGCTCCACTTGACATGCCAAAGATGTTTCTTTAGCTGGAACTTTGAACATCCTTTAGGGTTTAGGTACTTGGCTGAGAAATGCTCACTTTGCTCAAAGCTTAGCTGTTGAAATGGGAACTAAATTTGCTTCTGAAGGCGAAGGTTATTTTCCTTGAGTGACTCTTAAACCATATGCTGTGTTGTAAATGTCTGTAAAACAAAGGGAAAGATGCACTGTTTAGAAAGTGAGTTTGTTAAAACAATTCTGTTCTTGCAATAAGCCTGCCTATATTTGATATTGACACACTGTCTTTCATCTCAGTAGAGCCATGAACCTCATTTTAGAGCTGTCTTAAGGCTTATGGATATTCATATCGTTTTCTAGGACAACAAGAACCTAAACCTTCAACCACTACCCTGTCCCTGGTGAGGTGGTTCCCACTAGTCAAGAGTACCCTGTAAATGCTCTTGACTGGAATCTCCAAACTCAACAAGTTGCTAGCCACAATTTCCTTCTTTCTTCTCTGCAATCCTTCGACACAAATGCTTAGTTAGAATCACTGGCACAAAGATTTTGTCATCATGCCTGTGAGTGACTGTTCACAAGCCATGTTTCTTGCCTTCGTGTTGATTGATTGGGTACCATAAGAAGAGTCTTCTTTTCTTCCCATCCTGATATCTTTTCCCTGTTTAAAAAATAGGACTTGAGAGGTACAGGAGGGCTGCAGATGAAGTTTAGAGGTAATACGCTTTGCCATGGAATATTGTTTTAGTTGACTAGTCTGAATCAACACAAGATGGGCAGCAATGGTTGCCCATGGCCTCATTTTCTTAGATTTCTATTAGCTCTGAAAGTGTGTGAGCCTTACTTCTTTGACCAGTATGTTTCTATTGTATTCTGAAATATTTTATTTTATTGTGTACATGAAAGCCTTCTAATTCTGATTTTATAATTGCAAATCAAGTTTTTAATTACTACCTTTCTGAGTTTGGGAACTTAAAATATCTACACTTATTCACTTTCTAATACTTGTGGTGGCAAACAGACTCATTTTGTTTTTATAAGAGAAATTGAGGTATCCCCAATATCTAGAAAAGTCAAGGGGACCCCGAAGAGGAGAACTGCCTGAGGGTGCAAGAGGAGACAGGAGCAAAAAACACAAATAGCTTGCCTGATTCTCAGGGCTTTGGCATTTCCATTTTCCTGTCTTACATAAACAACATTTAGAAATGATGCATTAGAGATTAAAGGTGTCCTTAACATTAGCTGTGAAAAATGCCAGACTTGATCTTTCCATCATTTTATCACTCTACCAGGCTGCCTTACACAAGGGAGATTTATATATGTTTGCTGCATCAAAAAGCAGCAGATTTTTAAAAAAATGACCACACAATCAGAAGTGAAAGCATTGTGCTTCCTATGGCAAAATATTCTGTTAATGGAATTTAGAACACCTTCCTGAACCCTGCAGTTTTCTTTTATAAATCAAAATGCAAACTGGGAAAGATGTATGAAATGCTTTATGTAAGGGCAGGATAATCATGCATAAATCTGGGACTAAATCTCTGTCCATTTATTTACCTAGCTAACTTCACAGGGTAATTTTGAGGGTGAATGTGATAATACTATAGAATGCATTTAAGCTGCATTCATAACCAACTGTGACTCAGTGGTGGAGCATCTGCTTTGCATACAGAAGGGCCCTGGTTCAGTTCCCGGCATCTGTGGGGAGGTTTGGAAAAATTACTGCTGCAAACTCTAGAGAGCTGCTGCTCTTCCATGCAGACAGTGCTGGGCTAGACAGAACCAGGATCAGACTCAGTCTAAGGTCTCTTCCTATGGCTTTAGGAAACTATGTATTTATTTATAAAATGCTTACTTCATGTGCTGTTAGCTAGGATGACTCTCTAACTAACATATCTGATCTGTACACTCCTCAATGCCATGTTTTTACTTCTCTGCCCCTGCTCCCATTTTTCTTTACTGTTCATCTCTACACTGATCTCCTCCCTTATATATACTATTTTTTTAAAGAGCTTGCTTTTCAGTTTAGCCATCAAGGAAAGTTATGGATTTCATTTCCCAAACAGATTCGCTAAATACTTGTTTCTTGGTGTTACTTAACTCATGAAAATACTCTTACTTATGACCTGTACTAGGATGAACGAGGATATGAAAATGCTTATAAAAATATTAAGCCTCAATGCCCTTCTTATCTTAAAATTAAGTATAGATGAGATTGCTGACTACCTAACTTTATTTATTTATTTATTTAAACATTTTTATGCCGCCCCATTCGCCAAAGCCTCGGGGCAGCTTACAACAATAAATTAAAATAACATTTTAAAATATATATATAACATTAGGAGGTTGTATGTGTGTGTATTCATATTTTTGCATACCTGCCAGATGCTGTGCTTGCTATATTGTGCTTTGTTTGGCTTGCTATAGATCTTTGGATATTATATGGTGGATGGTGATGCTCTTGCTGCTCAACTTGATGAAGAAAATATGGTTTTCCTGGTATCCAAAAAACAGCGGGTTACAAAAGCAGGTGAGATTTTTAATGCACCACCCCCAATTTAGAGTTTGTATCATTGGTGGTAAATGTGGATAAAATCATTTATTCACAGAATTATATTTGTTAAGCACATTTCTCATATTGCATTATTATTAGTAGTAGTATCAGATGGTATGTTTATCCCACCATTTTTCCTCTTGAGCAGTTCACAGACTCCTCCTCTGCTGCATCTTTATCCTCACGGCAATGACCCCACGAGGCTGAGGGTGGGTGAGTGACTGGCCCAAAGCTTCATGGCTGAGTGGGGACTAGAACCCGGATGCCTCACACCCCCAGACAAACTCTCTAATCACCACACTACATATTCTTAGTTGTACTTTTCCCCCCTCAACCTGCTTTCTTATCACCATCGATTTGCACTTTTTTCCTATGCAAAGTGGAACACATGCTGTTCTTCATTTTGGCTCCTTATCTGAAACCCACCGAGGCTACAATCCTATAGCTTCTTGACATTGTCATTGTTGGGGGGCGGCTGTCATGGCATTTAATGGAGTCCTGGGTCTGAGATCTTCGGCCTCAGTGCTGGGACTCTGATAGCTGAGCACCCTCCCGCCCCGGCCTCGCTCACAACCAGGGCAGGAAGAACTGTGCCAGCCGCCTGCCCTCTCTGCTTGGCATTTAAAGACCATCACCAGCAGTATGAAGTGTGCCCAGACATGGATAAGCAATAAGGGTACTTTTCTAAAAAGTGCCCAGTCCCCATTAGTACTCTAACCACCATATTGTGTAATAAAATAAGGATCATCCATCATAACCCATACAATGCATTCCAGTCATCTAATGTTAAAGTTACCAAGGCATCCAAATGCAGACTGGAATACAGGAGCCTTCAAGTGTTGTTGCTTGTTGAAATCAGCACCGATGAGCCCACGTGCATCTCCCTGCAAAGCCAATGCCAGTGAGGCGGGGCCACTACTGGGAAAGCCCTGTCTCTAGTACCAGCTGCCATTGATTCAGGACAGGTGTACTGTGATCTAGGTGCCTAGTTCTGACAAACATTCTAGAGGCCTCGTTCAATAAGAGTTGCAATTCTAAACCCTCTGTGAGGGCAGCCCCGCACTGAGTGCATTGTGGGAATCTAGCCAAGCTGTAACCAAGGCTTGTGTCACTGTGGCTATGTCAGATTTCTCAGGGGCTGCAACCGTCCTTGACAGGGTTGCCATTGCCAGTTCAGCCTAAGTGGGTATATAGCACTCCTGGCAGCCACCCCGCCTGTGCCTCCATAAAGAGCACTGAGTCGTGGATTATTATGGGCAGTAAGAGCTGCAGCTGCTGCACCACCCCACCTTCCTTGGTAAAAAAATGGAGCATGCTGGGACAATGCTGAGCTTGGACAAGAGTCTGACCCAGATCCTTTAGACTGAGTTCAGTCCCATCCAAAACAGGCTGAGTTTCATTTTTATCATATGCATGCATATTTGTAAACGAAGCAAATATTAAAAAGGCGCCATAAGTCTTCAAGGATCTCTCATCCAAAGGAAATTCAAATCAATACTGTCCCCCTCAAACTTTCCAGGGAAGTGAGGAACATGTAATATATTTTCAAAACAAATTAAATAGATCAGTTTATACAAAATATTGAATTACTTTGAGTTTTAGGGCATGTATTATTACACAGTTTATTATATGGCTGAGGTTCCTTATTAATGTTTTTCCATATGAATGTTTTCATGTCCTTTTGAGTGACTCAATTGATGTAATTTTGTCAATGAAAAACATATTCAAGCAAGAACTTTATTAAAATCTAATTTAAATCACAGCATGCTTTCTTTCTATCTTGCATGCAGACCTCCTAAAGGAGATGCCGTCTATCTTGCTTTTAATTCTGTGGATTCCTAGAGGTTTTATTGCAAGAATTTTTATAAAAAGTTTTTTTCTTTGGCAGGAGTGAAGAGACGTGATGTAATAAAGTGCATAGTAAAGATACCACAGCTGGATTTTTTGGTAACAGCATCTCAGAAAGCAATGCTGACCATTTTTAACAGCCAGGTAATTTTCAAGTAAACTAAATTTTTTATTATATTAAGAACTGTCTAATATGAACAGAGAATTATTGATATGCAACTGCCCTTTACTTATTCTTGGATGAAATGTGAATGAACCGTTTTTCAGATTTCTGAAATATATAGGCTTTTGATCTAATTTTCACAGGGTGGGGGAGGAGGAAATCAATGTAATGAATCAACATTTTATTTCTTTTAATGCAGCAATATGCCACCATAGTTTAAGTTACAAATATGAGACATCTGTGCTGTTTGTGACTTTGCATTTCTGTAGCTCTAAGATGACTAGTCTATTACGATATGTGAAAATGCAGTTAGGTTCTAAGTATCTATGGCATACCCAAGAGGTTAATTTAAATAGTACATAATGCATATGATAGGCCTATGCAAGGTAATAAAAATTATCATGGGTGATTAAACAGTAAAGATTGAGACATTTGAAGTGCATGTAAAAACCTATTGATCTGTCTTCTGTATCATATTTCTTTAATATGGAGAGGAGCCAGCGTTCTGCAATGTACTGTTCTTAAAAACAACTCCCCCCAAGTGGTTCAAATAACTGTCTGCTGCTAGCACAGACTTTCCACAGATGTCACCGTCAACATCCTTGCCTCCGTTTCATTTCTAGAGCTAGAAATTATTTTTCACCTCACTTTTTGAAAAAGACACATGGAAACTTTGAGTCACACTGATGCCAAAGTACCTGCTGATCTGAAAATGATCAGGGCATGACTGTACATAAACCTTTGGCAACTTACAAAGGGCATTATCCCACATGGGGCTTAAGTCACCTGTTTGGTGTTTGCATGGAAAAAGGGACTTGTGATGCAAAGAAGCATTCTGATTAATGGAAGCTTTATACTTGCACTTGGAACACCACTGAAGCAAGAGAACCTTGTGTGAGAATTCCCATAACATGTTTCATTTTGGTGTCTTTCTCAGTGCTGCTGATTCCTGGGGTGAATGGACATGTTTTGGGGATCAATTGGTCCAGCAAGTATAATACCAATTAATTCAGTAGTGATCCCCCGAATTTCTAAATCAATGTAACAAAGGAGGATAGGAAAATAAGCTGGTTGTCTCATGTTCTGTGTGATCAGGGATCGCTAAGATTATATGGACTAATTTCATAGATGCCTTGGTCTAGTTACAACAACTTTCCCCTGCCTTGGGTGCTTCAGATGGGCTGGACCACAACTCCTGGAATCCTCCAGCCAGCAGAACTTCTGTGGGTTCTGCTCCAGCCTGTTTGTGGCACCCCAGATTAGGGAAAGCTGCCTTATCAGAAATGACTGGACATAAATATACATGAATCAGCTCATCACCTTTGGTTTATTGAAGACTACTGAATATATTCAGCAAAGGTCAAACATGGTAACCATTGGCCATGGAACACAGCAGCAAAGGATGGCTGCTCATTGCATATGTGTTGAGGAGCAAATATTCGAATACAGAATACATGCTTCCTTCATGCCTGCATGCATGAATTTTCACTTCCTCTGTTACATGGTGGCAGCATCTGGGAAACGTCAGGGCCTTGCTTCAAGGAACCAAGGTTCAATTTAGATGCCAGGAAGTACTTCCTGACAGTCAGGACCCCGAGGGTATGGAATGTACTTCCACAGGAGGTGGTTGAGGCCCTATTGGTGAGGATGGTCAAGGATAGGCTAGACATGCACGTGGTGGGCATGTCGTGAGCAGAGCCAGCTGGAGCCGGGGGTCAGACTAGATGGCCTGGGAGACCCCTTCTGACTCACTCTGTTTCTGTGTTTCTATGTGTTTTACACTGGGGGCCTCTTCTAATAGGGCAGCACTTGGTGAGCTGCTGGCAAAGTGGCAACTGCCAGCAAGAGGCTGATCCTGCTGGGCCAGAGCTGCAAGCAGGGAGGAAGTGGAAGCTGCCGCTCCATCTCCCCCATGGCAGACAGTTATTTGCAGGATGTCACTGGGAAGAGCAGACAGGCGTAATCAGCCCCCACTTGGCAGGGGCGGGCAGGCAGACTACCCAGAGGCTCCAGTAGTCGGCAGCTGCAGCAAGACCATGAGGCCAAGGAACATCTAGAGTGCTGTATGTGCGGCCTCTTTCCTCTGAGTCTGGGGGTGCAGACATGGGTGTAGTTAACACTGCTTTAGAGTCAGGATTCTGAAAGTGAGAAGTCTGCATTGCATTGATGCTACTTTCTCTGAAATTGTAACTTGCAGATAATGGAAGGGTCACTTTAAAAACATTTTCTCTCTTTTACATATTGACCCCTAGGTCAAATTGTTCTGCAACACTGGATTCTGCTTTGTCTCCTCCTTGTGTGTTCCAGTCACCTGTGCTTATCAGCATGTCTTGTGTTACTGATTTCCTCTTGGATGCTTGTATAAAAGTTTTCGATTTCTTCTTTGACATTTGTGGTTGAAGGATAGATTTGAATGAAGGTCATGCTTGTAGGTTTTTTACAGATCTTGGTTGATATTATTGTACTTTGCATTATTGCTGCTTATTGCCTGTGTTACCTCTCACATCAGTATTAGAGCCACTCCGTTTCTTCTGAGTTTGTCATTCCCAGAGTAAAACACATTGTGCTTGACAGAAAATGACCTATTCCAGTCCATGTTAGTTCAAGTACTGCAGTGTTTAGCTGTTCTGTTTCTTGCTCTATGGTTCCCAGTAGACTCAAATTTGTCACCATTCACGTTCCAGTTATATGTGTTATGCAGCACTGGACTTTCCTTTTATCTCTGTGCACGTCAGCCAGTAGACGTCCTTTCAGCTTTCACCTGGCTGTGTCATTAGTGACAGCACAGTTCATGCTTTTGCTTTTCCTGAATAGCTGACCTACAGCCTTCTGACTGGAAGTCTCATCTTCTGGCTCTATTTCTTGCTTCAATTTGGATCATTTCATCAAAGCATTTTCAAAGGAAGGGATATGCAGCGGTGACTCGCGTTGCCGCCTTCTGCTCGGGACCAACCAGAGTTAGTTTGGGCATCACTCCTGTTGTCTGGAAAGTTCTTCCATCAGTGTCACCCTCAACTGCTGTCGTCCAGTAGCCGCCCGTCAGGATCACTCCACCCCATCACCATGAGCAATATCCATTTTCTTCAGCAGATGTGACAGTCAGTCCTGAAAAGGGTAGATGCATTTTAGTATGGTTCACTTTGAGCATTCTGTCTTAGGTGACCCTGCTAGGAGACCAGCCTAAGTGGGAGAGTCTGGCAGCATTACTCTTGGCTTGTCTGACACGCTCAAACCCCTCAGCAAAGCATTTTCTCTTGTCTCTCAAAAACTGCTTCTGTTTTCCCCTGGCAGCCTGCTTGACCCCTTTCTCTTCCTGGGAACTCTTGGCCTTCCTGGGCCATTTAGCTGTAGCTTCTAAAATACTCGTCTATTTTGACTCTGACCATTCAGACCAGTAGTAGTTCAGCAATAGACAGGAATAAGTTTCTCCTGTCCGTCTAGTCTCTCAGTTTCATAGCAATACTTTCTATTTTACATAGTAAGCCTTCCATGCCATTGATCCTTTGAGCAATGTGGTACAGTCTTAGTCCCTATATATCAAAACATATTTTCCCTGTCAAGTAAGGCATCTGGAATCAAAATCAATTTATTCACAGTGATTCCTTAGAATCTGGACTTGATGGTCTTACATGGAGAATGTCCTCCTTTGATGCTAATGTATATATGGCTTCTACCACACCAAGGCTGTGCTTGTGAAACCTTAATTTCTTGTAATAGAGAGACTTGATAAATGCTTGTGTGGTAAAGTCTGTCCATACCCAACACCACATCCATGTCCTGCTTGTGAGCTCCCAGAGCCTGGGGGCAGTAGAAAGGAATTTCCGAGGTAGCAAAGCAACAATTTAAATGTCTCTTTCCATGTTCTTATTTCTTTTCGGATGACATTTGTTATTTATGAGATGTATATCTCAGCTGGCAAACAAAGACTCTCTAGGCAACTTAAAACTAGAGAAAGACAATCACCTATAAAGATAAAACCAGAACCATAATATCTTAAGCAAAAAGGAGCAGCAAAAATGAAATGAATATAATAGACCCATAGCTGCATGAAAAGTTTAAGATCTTAAACTCTAAACATTTCAACAGCTTTATTAATTATTAGTTGATGTTAAGTTCAGGTTATGAAAAGAGAAAGCCAAAAGGCTCAAGACATAGGCACCAGGGGAGTATTTTGGAGGAGGCCATTCCTGTTTTGTTCTATAGCTTGTAAAAGAACATATGCATTTCCAAGCATGCAATGTAATTCACAGGCCAAACAGAATTTGTTTGACAGCAGGCATACATTTGAAAATACACACAAATATGCTTTAATCAGGAATAAAGAATATCCTTTATTTTTTTTTATAAAGAACAAAGGGTAAGGAATGCATATATTTCAAAGATACACACAATTGATACGGACATTTGGAAAAAAGAGGCACAAAAATATGCATGCATTCTACATGTTAACTGAACTTGTACAAGAAATTCTAAAATTAATTGCCAGCTATTTATCACCATGTTTTGTTCTCGCTTTTCCAGATGCGGATCATGACATCCACAAGCATCCCGGTAAAGTGCTCATTTTTCTGAACACATTCAATTAAAACTAGACCTTAGTGAAATGAAATCCTGAAAATATTTATCTTTTAATCTCTGAAGTAGGTTTGCATTTTGAAATATTATTGTAATAAAATTGAAATGGTCATTATTTTCCTTCTGAATATGAAGATACTATACAGCACATGATGCGATTATATTTTATTTTCTTAAGACATATGATGACCTTCATGAAATTAATCACACAAAGTTTCCTTAATTTCAATTAGTGATATTTGAGATCACTTTTGTAGTTAATTCCAATTTTTAAATTATATGTAACGCTAGGAAAAAGCACAGACTCTATTTCTGATTTGAAAACTTGCAACTGAGGACTGATTGTGCTCTGATGCACATTTAGGTTGCAGTTCAGTGCAAGCTATCCTGGCTGGGCCATTTTTTCTGTCTAATATTTTATGGGATTGCATCTTTAATGGCTCTTAATCTCTTGCTGGTTTGTTGATTTATTTATTTATTTATTTATTTATTTCCACTTTATGCAATTCCATAACCCAAGGGTTTTCTGGGTGGCTTACAAATTTATTTCCTTTTGTTTTACTATAAATGGGATATTATCTATACTTGTACATATTATTTTAACAGTGATTACAAATAATGCTTGCAAATTGGGTTTTACTGTTGACACTGCCCTGAATACTATGCATAGTCAAAAGACAGGATATAAATTCCTCAACAGTACACTCTGAATTGCAGGAAATGCTGCTATTACTACTTGTATTATTAGTAGTAATAAATAGTAGCAAC